>NW_022589716.1:14232540-14338850 GCF_004348235.1 Phoca vitulina
TCCCCCCCCAAACACCACGCCCCCCCCCCCCCCCCCCCCCCCTCCCCCCCCCCCCCCCCGCGCGCGGGACCCCTCCCTTTAACCCCCCCCCCCCCCCCCCCCCCCCCCGGTGATGCTGAGGCAGCCGGCCCAGCACTGGGCTGCTCTGGAAACAGAATCAGTCCAGCCTGCTGGGTTTAACTGTCAGGTATCAAGGCCATCTCGTTGATGGTTCATCCATTCATGTGTCTGTTGACTCTAGGAGCATTTACCCAGCGTCACCAACAAGACACAGTTCCTGCCATTCAGGGAGCAGCTGGGTTCACCTGGGGAACTTCTCAGATATGCAGCTGTCCAGGCTCCACTCCCTGTGAGTTAGATTCTGAGGGACTCAAAGTCCAGTGGGAAAACCCAAGCAAGGCCTGACATGGAGAGGGATCTGGAAATTGATGGCCAGGCAGGCAGTTCTGACCGAGGAGCTAGGCTGTGCCTGGCTTTGTGGCACAAGGGAGGGAAGATCTTACCCAGCACCTGCTACATGCCAGCCCCCTGACTACTGTTAGCGCTGTGAATATTCACCACAGCCCTGCCGGAGGGCCATCTTAATCCCCATCACACAGATGACAGCACAAGGTTTGGAGCAGGGGAAATGACCTGCCCAAGATCCTAGCGCCAGCAAGCCCGGGCTGGGATTTGAACCCCGAGAGCCAGAGCACTTGCTCTTTTCATTACCATTCTCTCCTCCTCCTGAGTCCCAGGCTCAGGGAAGAATGCCTCTGTCCACCCACACTGTGAATCCAGAGACCTGAGAGGTGGCCTTGACCCTTCTCTCTTCTTACGCCTTATGGACAATCAGGCCTGGCCCTTTGTCCTCTACCCCCTTCTCCTGAACTTGACCTCTAACACCACGAACCACCTCCATTATGTCCTGTGGTATTTAAAAAAGCCTAATCCGCTAGGTCACTTCCTGGCTTAATCCTCTGCAAGGCCTCCTCACAGGCCTGAAGATACAAATTTTCCTCCCAGGTTTGCTGCAGGGCCTTCCAGTGTATCCCCCACCCCACCCCATTCCCTTTCATTCTAGTTCCTTCAGCTCAGAGGCCTTTGGCCGACGTCCCAGAACACCAGAACTCAGTTGGGTCCCCAGCCTCCTCCAGAAAGACAAGGCCACAGAGCAGGGGCAGCTCTGTCCTGCCCATGGCTGAGCCCCTGCGGATGCAGTAGGGGTGTATGGCGGGGGTAGGGGGTGGCTGCTGACTGGCCATGGGACTCTGCAGCTGGCCTGAGGCCCAGGTATGGTGGTAGCAGAGAAGCCAGGGAATCAGGACTGGGCAGACTGGCCAGGGCGAGACTGGGAAGGGAAGGCTGTGAACACCACAGAAAGGAGCTAGGACATAAGCCTGGGGGCAGCCAAAGAGGCTCGTGGAAGCAGGGGAGTGATATGACCAAATTCGCATGCACACACTATTGGTAGAATTGTCATTTTCTCTCATCTCTTTGAAAGGCAACCTGCCCATAACCACCAAAATTTAAAATCTGCATTCCCACTGATCCAGTAATTCCAAGTCTATCATGGATACTCACTGTAGCATCCTTCTATATTAGCAAAAAAGAAACAGTGACCTAACCAGCCAACTGAAGAATAAACTATAGCAGGTAAGTCCACAATCCCTCTTCCCACCCTTGCAGCTGATGTGTTTCAGAATTCATAATGTTTGCATCTCAGAAAGGTAATATGAAGTGTGGACAGTGTGCTATGTAAAAAACCAGCAGGGTGAGGTGCAGCATCCATAGTCAAATATATAAATATTTCTGCAGCTGTGCATGTGACTATTTCTGCGCCATACTATAAATAGCCTCCTATTAATTCAGGTTAGGTTTGGTCATCAAATGAATTCGCACCAAACTTTTTTAAAGGCATGCAGTTTTTTGATGCCTATGCTGTCCCAACCAATCAGCCTGGAGGCCTGGAAATGAAGCATGTCCTTCCCCTGTCAGAAAGACACCTGTAAGAGCACCCCGGCCCAGAGCCAGAGACCCCCAGAGCACACACCATGCCCTGGGGCCCCCAAGGTCCATTCAGCTCAGAGATCTGTCCCAGCATAGCCACCAGGCTGCCCCGGGCAATCGACATAACAGACCTTAATTTGTTGCTGAGGATCAGCCCAGGGTGTGGGTGTGGAGTGATATGCCTGGGCAGACGGTGGCAGGTTCCACTTCCTCACTGGAGCATCTCCAACCTAGTCTGTAATACGAGCCACCACCACCGTTTCATCCTTGGCTTTGGGGAATGCTAACCTATGGGCGGATTCCCTCCTCTTCCAGGTTGGGACATTACAGGGACTCTGAGGAGAGCACCAGATAGAGGCACCTCTCCCTCAAATAGCACCCCCTCCCCTCTCAAGCGCTGGTCTTTCCTGCCAGGTAAGGATCATGCCAGGGAGCGGAGGTGGGTATTGCTCACGCGGCAGCGTGTAAGGGGGTGGTGGTGGGTGAGGACAAGGAAAGATACCCAGGAGGAGCAGCATCACAGGGGAACTCAGGCCTCCCTCCAGCCTGCCCTGGCCTCTGGCGGTGTTTCAGTTCCCCAGCCTTCCTCCATGGACTCTAGAAAAAGACTACCATGTATTTTTTTCCCCAACGTATACATCAATAAAATAGTTTGCAAACAAACAAAGAAACAAATAAAATAGTTTGCGACACACATAAACTACACACATCTTAAGTGTACAACTCAATAATGTTTTTAGATATTTATACTCCCGTGTCATCACCAACCAAATCAAAATATAAAACATTTCCAGCCACCTAGACGGTTTCCTCATGCCCCTCCTGGTTAATGCCCTACCCAAAGGCCCTTTATCATTGCAGGGTATATTCCGTTGCGTGGATATACAATTTGCTTACCCGTATGGCTGCTGATGGGCATTTGGATTATTTCCATGTTTTGGTAATTATGAATAAAGCTGCTATTGATCGTTCGTGTACAAGCCCTTGGGCATTCATATGCACTCGTATGCACACACCTAGGAGTACTGCAGCCCCGGGAGCCATATGTCTAGCTATGGTAGACACCGCCAGAATGGTTTTCCAAAGTGGCTGTAGCAGCTCCTTCCCCCACCAGCAGTATCTGAAGGTTCCAGCTCCTCCGTATCTTTAACTACACTTTCATTGTCGGTCTCTTTCATTTAGGCATTCTGGGTGGATACACAGTGGTATCTCACTGTGGTTAAATTCTTCTGGTGACTCCTGAGGTTAAGCACCTTTCCATATGTTTATTGGTCATTTGGAATCCTCTTTCGTGACGTGTTTGCTCAAGTCTTTTGTCTCTTTTATATTGTCTGTTTCTTATTGGCTGGGAGAAGTTCTTTATATATTCGAGAGAGGAATCTTTTGTGGGACGTATGTATTTCAAATATCTTCTCCCAGACTGCAGTTTGCTTCTTCCCTCTCTTAATAGTGTCTTTTGAGAAAGAGTTCTTAATTTTAATCAAGTCTAACTTATAAATTTCTTTCCTTTATGATCGTGCTTTTTGTCATCTTGTCTAAGAAATCTATGCCTAGCCTAATTTTCATTCTTCTCTAGTATTTTCTAGAAGCTCCACTGATTTGCCTTCCACATTTAGGTCCTCAACTCATCTCCGGTTATTTTTATATATATGGTATGAGGTAGCGGAGGGCTGGAATGTACTTTAAGTTCCGTCAGCTGTGACCACAAACCAGACACAAGAGGGACCAATATGTGGCTTCCCAGACACCCCTGGCCTTTACTGGATCCTGCAGAAGCATCTAATTCCACCTCACTGCCTATAGCCCAAGAGAATTCAGATATACACATCCCTATCGTTTGAGAGAATTTCTGGACACAAACCATATACAAAGCACTCTCAGCTCAGGGGAAGCTTCCACAAATTCCCACAGTCCATTCTGACAACTGTACATAGGTCAAAATCCTTCTAAAATGCAAAACGGTAAAAAATAAAATAAAATGCAAAACAGTTAAGTAGGAATATGCATAGAGACAATGTCAGATAGCACCTGGCTGTCAGATCTGCTGGGCGCCCGCTCTCTGCATCTACAGGCTGGAGGCTAGGGAGAACACAGGGTATGACCAGACGTAGCCCCTGTTATCACCATGCTCTCAGCCTGGGGAAGAGACCAAGAAAACATAGGGGAAGAGAAAGTAAACAGGGAGAAGCACTGAGGGGAGTTCTCCCTTGTAACATCTGAGCCAAGACCTATGTCTGCAAAGGAGCTGGCCCTGAGAAGAGAAGGAATAAGAGCATTCTGGATGGAAGGACTGGCATACTCAAGAGCTGAGAAAGAACAGAGATTGGGATCTTGCTAGAAGGCATGACAGGGAGTGGCAGAGTGTGTAGGTGAAGGTAAGAAAAAGTTTGGATTTTTTTCTAAGCAGAACTGGAATCCACTGGAGGATTCTGCTACATCTCAGCTATCCTCTTGAATATGCACCAAACAAGTTCTCTAAGAGGATGAAGGGCATTCAGTCTACTTTGAAACCCTTCTATCAGCCAGGCAAAGGCCCATAAAGACTGCTCTGAGCCTTGAATGTGCTGGTATACGCACACACATGCACGTACACACACAGACACACACATACACACACCCACACCCGAGCCCCCTTGGTGATATCTCAAGCTGAGGACCCTCACTTCCTCCTCCAATCCTGGGTGGGACGGTGTCTACACTGCAGACTTTTGCCTCTCTGCTCATGATTTCTCAGCACTTATACCAGCTGTAATTGTTGTTGCATTCATGTGACGGTTTGATTAATATCTGTTTCCTGAATGAGACTGTCTATTGACTCCAAAAGGGCAGTGTGAGCTTGTCTTGGCCACCAAGGCTTCCCCAGCACCTAGCACATGGGCTGGCCCAAAATAAGTTCTCAATATTATATATTTTAACTTTTTTGAATGCCAAAGTTCAAACACATACAGAAGTAGAAAGAAATGTGCCCATCAAACAACTTCAATAATTAACTCATTCCTAATCTTCTTTCCTCTACACCCCTCCCAGTGAAGTAAACCCCAGCCATCATACCACTCAATGCACATATGAATGAATGAATGCATGCCTTGTAGGCAAAGATCGAAGAGGGCTCACCGAAATGAGTCAGTTTCGCCACCAAGTTAGCAACTCTGATAAAATTTCAGGAGACGAGACTGAAACTATTGGCTAAAATGAACTTCCTTTTCTCCATATTTATCGCTTTCACTTTTCAGGGCTGTCCATTGCCACATTCATCAAGAAGTGACTGTAAAACAAGGAAGGTTATATCTTTCCCATAATCTCTGTCACATAAAAATCTTAAAAGAGCAAATTTCTTTCCATAAAACAAGGCATGACTTTTACACAGAGAAAAAAATAACACCTTGGAAAAAATAACACCTCCCCCTCAGGGCAATCTATATTACACCTATTTTATCTATTGTAACATTTATGGTAACTTGTTCCCAATGAGCCTGGTCTTCTCGAAGAGCCAATGCAGTGTTACAAACTCGGGACACAACTGTCATGACTTCACGTGATAGTCCCAGTCTAGCTCAATGAGTGGCACTCAGTACTGAGTGGGTGCTTCATGTCATCCACTTTTCTCTGTCCCAAAGGTACCCGCAAGAATGACCTGAAATGCTGGACTGCAATCATATCTAATGTCCTTTTTGTTGCAAAATATAGTACCTGTATTTTCTAACTTTTTTCATAAGCACAAGGAAAACTTATGAAAATTCTCTCTCTAGACTTTGACCTAGAGATAGCTCACATTTTGGAGTCTAACCTTCCATGAGCATGTGTGTGTGTGCACAAGTGTGCATGTGTGTATTGGCATGATTGCAAGTCCAGGCTCCTGAATCTCTGCCCTTTGCAGCCTGACAGGGGTAACCTTAGGCAAGGTGCTTCACCCCCGTAGCCCAATGCCTCTTCTGTAGCTGATGGGACGAGGCAGAGGCGTAAAGGAGACGAAGTGTGCAGAGCCGTGAACCAGGCGGGTACACAGCAAGTGCTCCATCAGTGTAGCTGCTGTGATTTGTGTTTCCAAAAAGGAGCTGCAAAACAACTCTGGAAACTTCTAGCTTCAGCTGGGTAGCCTTCCCGATGGCCTGCACGGGAAGTGGGTACACCTGCCTCCATTCCCAGCGGGGGGGGGGGGGGGGAGCCGAATCAGGGAGTTGGAGGGGGGTGTGCACCCGGAGGAAGCTCAGGGCAGCGGGGGCCTCTGAGTCACAGCCCAGCCCCTCCCTGCCACATCCCTTTGTTCTCTGGGGGTTGAGCTGTGACTCACAAGGGCTCCAGTCCTGGCCTGGGCCCATCTGACCCAGGGACCGGACTGGCCTGCCCGCAGTCACTAAGAATGCTCCGTGTGCCCAGGCTGGCTGGGTGACCTGCTTCTGCCAAGCCGGACCCCAGCCTGCAGCACCAGATCTCAGAGGGACCCTCTGGGCTCTTGTGGGTAATTTACCCCTGCTCCACACCACCTCTTTTTAGTCTGTGGCTGTTTTTTTGCTGTGTGCTCCATTTTGATTTAACTTTAACCAGTGAAGAAAAAGTCCAAGAGAGTCACTGTGATATTCACACCCATTTCACACCCTCCACCTCCTCTGACACTTTTTGCTGTTATAGGAAAATACACATAACATAAAATTTACCACTCTAGCCATTTTTAAGTGTACAATCCAGTGACATGAAGTGCATTCACAATAACCATCACCTCTATCTGCCTCCAAAACTTTTTCATCATCCCAAGCAGAGGCTCTGTACCCACTAAACAATAGCTCCCCATTCTCCGCTCCCATGCCCCTGGTAACCTTTGGTCTATTTTCTGTCTCCAAGAATCTGTCATTCGAGGAATCTCATATAAGTGGAATCATATAGTATCTGTTCTTTTGTGTCTGGCTTATTTCACTCAGCATGTTTTCAAAATTCACCCCTATTGTAGCAGGTGTCAGAACTCCCTTTCTATGGCTAGTGATACTCCACTGTATGTAATTACCACATTCTGTCTATCCATTCATCTGCCAACAGACACTTGGGTGGTTTCCACTTTTTAGCTACCGTGAATAACGCTGCTATGAATATGGGTGTGCAAGTATCTGTTTGAGTCCTTCTCTCTAAACAGTTCCCCTGAGGTGGGGTGTGATTATTGTCATCCTCATTTTACAGACAAGGAAACTGAGGTTACCCCTGTCAGATGGCGGTGCCAGCATCTGAACCCAGATGACATTTTTACAGTGTTTCTCCAGTCATGACAAAGACATAGAGCTGTTCTGCCCACCTGCATTTTCTGCCCTGAACAGTTCCTTCCTTAGGTCTGTAACATCTTTCCTTGTTCTGGCCTAAGATCCACTGAAAAAAGGAATGGGGGAGAAGCTCCACTGTTGGATTAGTCTAGACTCCCTCCTTGCAGTGAGAAATCCAACTCCATCTAGACTGGTGAAAAGGGGGATTTGTTGGAAGGACAGTGGAAAAGCTTAGTCAAGTGACTGGATCCAAAGATGACGTGCCCAAGCAACCCTTCCCTTGTGCTGTCACCACTCCAACTCTGGGGCCCTGTCCTTACTGCTCTGGACCCGGTTGCTTCTGAGTATCTTCTCTGTCACTTCTGAGCAAGTTAGGGTGAGCTGGGAGAAGCCCATGGCCTGGCCGGACTGGTCCTCTATGTGGCCCTAAACCAGTCACCATAGCTGGTGGTGGAGACCATGATGGGCCCAGCCTGGGCCATGGCCCCCACCCAGGCTCTGGAGAATGGAGACTCCTTCCAAAGGAGAGGGAGGGAGGCTTGGCAAATGCCCAACACAGACACTCACTGTGGTGTAATCTACAATAGCAACAAATTGGAAGCTGCCCAATATACTGAACAAAACAAGGTTAAATAAATGAAGTTGCTACATCCACTCAGTGAAACATTATGTAGCTGTTTAACAAGTAATAATCATGAAGGTTACCTAGCAACTTAAAAAAACAGAAGTTCATACAGGAATGCCTGGTGGGAAAAGACAGGGGACACAGACACACACATACACCTACCTATATGAACAATTCACAGGTAAGAAAAAATACAAGCAAGACTTGTATCATAATAGAAGAATCATAAATGACTTTTTATCTCTATTTTCCCAGTTTTCATTTATTGGTTCAATAAATATTTACTGAGTGTCTACTTGGTGCCCGTGAGGTGCTGGGGAAATGGCAGAGAAGAAAACAGAAGAAAAAACCCTGTCCTTGTGGAATTTACATTCCAGTGAGGGAAGCAGACAAAAGCCAAGATGAATAAGCAAAATATCCCCTATGCTGGATAGTGATAGGAGTAAGGAGACAAAATAAATCAAGGAAGGGAGAGAGGGGTATTGGGGAGAGTGCTAATAGTTTAGACATGATAGTTAGGGAAGGCAATATCTGAGTAAAGGCTGAAGGAAGTGAAGGACCAAATTATGTCAATGTCAGGAGAAGAGAAATCCCTGGCAGAGGGAACAGGAAGTGCAAAGGTCCTGGGGTATCCACTTAGAGGCGAGCATTGAGGCTAGTATGACCAGCTGGGGTAATGAGGGGAAGAGCAAACTAAGGAAGGAGTAATAGAAGAAACCTGGCCAGATCGTGGGGGTTCTATAGGCCACTGTGAGGACATTAGTTTCTGCTGTTAAGATGGGAGCCCTTCGAGGGTTTTGAGCAAAGGAATGGTAATCTGCCCACTAAAGGTCCCTCTAGCTGTGAATTGAGAACAAGCTGGAAGGAGGTAAGGACAGGGGCTGGGAGACCAGCAAAGAGATCGCCAGTCACTCAGGTGAGAGGGGAGGGTAGCTCGGACAATGGGTGAACAGTGGCCACGTTCTGGGTATATTCTGAAAGTACGCATGGTGGGATTTTCTGATAAGAGTGGGGATAAAAGATACAAGAGTCAAAGATGACACCCTAGGCTTTGGGTCTGAACAATCAGAAGGATGGAGGTGCTGTTAACTAGCAGGTGGTTAGAGGACCAGGAGAGTAAGGCGCCCTGGAAGTCAGGTAAAGAAAGAGCTTCAAGGAAGAGAAAATGGCCAACGGTGTCGAACACTGCTGGCTGCCAGGCTGGGTGGGGGTGGGGCCAGAGGCTCTGTCACTGGGATGAGCAACATGGCACTCAGCACAGACCTGGGCAAGAGGTGCTCCTGAGGGGAACCCAAACCTGGCTGGGAATCATGGGTTCCCAGGAGAGCAGGACAGCAACATTATTCCAGCCCAACTGTCCTTCAACGGATGAATGGATAAACAAAACGTGGTATATACACACCACGGAGTATTATTCAGCCTTAAAAAGGAAAGGAATAACGACACCTGCTGCAACATACATGAACCTTGAAGATATTATGCGGAACAAAATAAGCCAGCCCCACACACAAAATACAAATACTGCTTTATTTGTACTGATGCCACTTACACGAGGTATCCAGAGCCAGTAAATTCATAGAGACAGAAAGTAGAGTGCTGGTTACCAGGGGCTGGAGGGAGGGAGGAACCGAGCATTGATGGGAACGGAGTTCATCACACAAGATGAAAAAGTTCCAGATGTTGTTGTGTAACAATGTGAATATGCTTAACACTTCTGAAGTGGATGCTTAAAAACGGTCATGATGGTAAGTTTTATGTTGTATGTATTTTATCACAATTTTTTTAACAGTGAGAGGGGAAGGGAGGCAAAGAAGTAGAGTCAGCAAGTCCAAACAATTCTTTCAAGAAGTTTTGCTCTAAACTGAAGAGAAATGGGGGCATAACTAGAGGGAGAAGTAGGGTGAACAGAAGGTTTTGGTTGTGGGTTGTTTTTTTTTTTTTAAGTTGGGAGAAATAACAGCATGTTTGTCTGCAGATGGGACTGATCCAGCAGGCAGTGTTCTCAAATGTTTAAATTACTTCCAAAATAAAAGCTATATTTTGGGGTGACGAAAATGTTTTGGAATTGGATAGTTGTCATGGCTGCACAACCTTGCAAATATACGAAAAACTACTAAGTCACACACTTTAAAAGAATCAGTTTTATGGTATGTGAACTATACCTTAATAAAAATCAGAGAGAATGAAAAAAATAACAAATTTAATATTGTCTGGATACCATGTACTCATAGACAACCTGAGTTCACACCCAAACAGCCCCAGAGAGGTCCTGCGGCCAGTGATCCGCAGGTCACTCGGTAGCTTGTGGCACAGGAGAAGGGAGCAAAGTCTTCCAAGCTTAGGCTGAGCTACAAATAGCTACATCAGCACACACAGCCCCTACAGAGAAAGCCACTCAACAAGCTCCCGCTGGCTGCATATCAACGGCTCTATTGACTTGGAGCCATGAACTCTCAGGTCTCTGGTCTAAGAGAGAAATGGAAGAAAAATCCATTCAACTCAAAGCAAGAAAATTTGCACCTGCCACCCCCTTCCACCTGCAAACCCATGCTGAGCTCCTCTAACTGCCTGGGAACCAGGGGCGGGCTTATTTGGCAATCAATCATGGGAGAGGGAGTTCTTTCTGAAATGTCCTCATATTTGTAACAATATCACACTTAAGCTTCCCACTGCCTTTTTCCTTTCTTCTGAACAACTCCAAACAGTATCTTACTCCCTGTTATGCTTAATTTTATGTGTTAACTTGTCTAGACCAAGTGCCCAGATATTTGGTCCAGCGTTATTCTAGAAGTTTTGGGAAGGTGCAGGTATTTTTTTTTTTTGGATAACATTAACACTTAAATCAGTAGACTGTGAGTAAAACAAATTGCTTGTCATAATTTGGGTGGGCCTGATCTAATCAGTTGAAGGCCTTCATAAAACAAAGACGGAAATAAATAAAATCTTTAAAAAAAAAAAAAAGGGGCGCCTGGGTGGCTCAGTTGGTTAAGCGACTGCCTTCGGCTCAGGTCATGATCCGGAGTCCCGGGATCGAGTCCCGCATCAGGCTACCTGCTCAGCAGGGAGTCTGCTTCTCCCTCTCCCGCTCCCCCCTCTTGTGCTCTTTCTCTCTCTCACTCTCTCTCTCAAATAAATAAATAAAATCTTTAAAAAAAAAAAAAACAAAAAAAAAACAAAGACGGACCTCCCTTAGCAAGAAGGAATTCTGCCAGGAGACTGCCTTTGGACTTGAACTGCCTTCCCTGCGTCTCTAGCCTGCCAGCCTATTCTGCAGATATTAAATTTGCCTAGCCTCCACCATCACATAGGGGGATCGCCACTTCCTTAAAATAAATATAAATCTCTCTCTCCCTCTCTTGCTCGGTATATGTGAAATATATATATATATATATACACACACACACACATGCTGTTGTATAATATATATATTATATAAGATATATCATTATACATTGTACACTTCATATATTATATATATACACATTATACATCATTATATAATACTATGTAATATGTACTATATACTTTTATATATTACACAACCTGTTGTATTTGGTTTTGTTTCTCTGGAAATCCCTGACTAATACACCTCCACAACAACTGACTTTCCATTGGAAATTATCCCTTATTATCTGTACTTGCATGAAATTTCAAGTCATCAGATGATTAAGAAGATAAAAATAAAAAACCTACATGGGGCGCCTGGGTGGTGCAGTTGGTTGAGTGTCTGACTCTTGGTTTTAGCTCAGGTCATGATCTCAGGGTCACGGGATCAAGCCCCACGTTGGGCTCCCTGCTCAGCATGGAGTCCGCTTGGGACTCTCTCTCTCTCCCTCTCCCTCTGCCCCTCCCCACTCCCACCCTCAAAATAAATGAATAAATCTTTTAAAAAAATAAACACCCCACAAAATACAGCAACCGAGGAAGAATAACATCTACGTATTGATCAAAGCCATCATAGTGGATATATGTGTTTTTAAATGCAACTTTAAGTCAAACAAGTGGTATTAATTTTGTATCTATTTTGTGGCTACCTTTTCAATATGTAACAACTCATTAGGATACTAACGAGCACCAGGTTGGCTCAGTTGGTAGAGTGTGTGACTCTTGATCTCAGGGTCATGAGTTCAAGCCCCACAATGGGTGTGGAGTCTACTTTAAAAATAAATAATTTTCTTTTTTAAAAGGATAGTAAATTATACCTTCTTCCCTAATTGTTACAGGAGACAGGTACATGACCTGGGTTCACACCATGAACTTGTCTTAGCCTTTCAGGGTTCATTCCCAGCTCACTACTCACTCACAGTGTGACCCTGGGCAAGTTACCTCTTTGTGCCTTTGTTTCCCCACCCAAAAATGGGGATAATAATACCCCCTCCCTAAGGTTTTTGAGAGGATTAAATGAAGTAGTACATGTAAACACACAGCAAACTGTCTAGCATAGTGTTTTTCAAACAGTAGGTTTTGCCCTATTCATGAAATAAATCTAGTGGGTCTCACAGCCATCATTTAAAAAAAAAGCATAAATTCACTAACGTAGAAAAGAATGGTCAGAGGACATTAAACGTACATAAGGTAAGGGTTGTCTCACCAAACTTTCATTTTGGATACGCATGTGCCTGCATGCACTCTTGCACTCACACACACAAACACACCAGCTGGTGGTCTAGATTTATTTCTTACAGTCAAACACAGGTAGGAAAGGCCGGACTCCACTGTATAAGAAGTGCTCTATAGCATTTGGTAGCATCATCATTATTATCTCATTCGGAAAGATAATAAAACTTTATTAGCATAATAAAACAGAGTTGCTCCCCCTCGTATCAGCTCTGCCACTCATTTACTGCAGTGCTGTTGAAGAGTCACTCCACCTCCCTAAATCACTTGCCAACTCTCTCTCCTCAAAGGCCTCGGCGGTCATTTAAATATTTTCTGACTCACAATGCTGGCCAAGAATTAGTGAGGCCCTGCCCAGCCCAGAACATATGAAATGTGAGTGATCTGTTGAGAAAACCACTTGAGTTTGCAAGACTGCACAGGGCTTTTGTAAAATTAAAGCCATGCTGGAGAGAAACCATCCCCAGCACCCCCATGGGAGATGTGTCATAGAAAGAGGTTACACAAGGGCAGCTAAGCTGCGTCTTCTGAGACTAGAACTTCAGCTCCGTGACATGCTTCCTGGTTCTGGGCCTGGGTTATATCATTGTGTTTTTCCCCTAACTTTCCATGTGCACATGCATGCACACACACCCCTCAATAAAGAATGGAAATAAAATCCCTATGAACTGCTTGATCTAACAGATTGGGTAAAGGGAACCTGCTAAACCACAGGAACTTGGGTTTTGACGATCTCAAAATAATTTCCATTGCATATCATTTTTTCCCCTCCAGAAACAATCTAGAAACTCTACCCAAATTAATACTTTTTTAAATTGCTTTTTTTGGAACAACAGTGATAAACAGCTCCAATCTCTCACACACAGTAGCACCATTTTGTTTAAAATGGAGCCCGTCACCCCAGTGGAGAGCACACTGAGGTGGAGTGGATTTGCATTTCCCAGTGTAGTTCCCTGGGTTGTTCCTTCAGTTTGGAAAACCAGATTCCTGTTGACACACATGTAGGTGCTTCACTTCTTTATTTCTTCTTCTCTAAGACTACAATTGTGGACTTGTGCCAAAGCATGACATCTGGAATGCATAAGTGCAGGGAGAGGTGTAAACTAATCTTCTAATATGCGATAGCATTCCTTTCTTATTTTTATTCCATTCTTTAAACCATGATGCCTGTTTGGGGGAAGGAGGCCAAAATTGCTTTAGCAGCAGCACCTTTTCCTTAAATGAAATCCCACCTCTGCTCAGTAAATAAAACAAGTTAAAATTCAGCCTCAAAAAAAAAAAAAAAAAAAAAAAAAATGCAGCCTCATCCAATACCCTCCACCACTCCCTGGTGCCTCCATGGCTCTGGGGGGCCCCAATTCTCACCACGTTTCTCAAGCATGGAGGCAGGGAAGTATGGGAGGATCTCTAGGGTTCACCATCACGCCCTCAGATAAACAGAAACCAGGTCTGCCATAATGCTCAGTCCATGCCAGAGGCACTCCCATTTCACACATTCAGGAGTTAAATGTTTTATCCAAGGTCTCTGGACTTAGATTACACTACACTATACTTGTCACTTTCTTCAACAAAGAAAAAAGATGCTGATGTCCCTGGGTTTTTGTCTTTGCACCTTGAAAGATGGAATGCTGAGGGTCAGTCAACCAATGAACAAATGATGCATTGGGACCTGGACTTAATATTGTTAAGCTAGCAAAACTCCCCACTGACCTTCCAACTCAACACAGCCCATATTAAAATCTCAGCTACCTTTTTCGCAAAAAATTGACAAGCTGACCCTAAAACTCATATGGGGACCCAAAAAGCCAAAATAATCATGAAAAAGGACAAAGTTAGAAGACTCACACTTCTCGATTTCAAAAGTTACCACAAAGCTACAGTAATCAAGACAGGAGTATGGCATAAAGATAGACATATAGACCAATGCAATAGAATTAAGAGGAAGGACTAAGCATGCACATTATGGCTAGTTGATTTTCAACAAGGCTGTCAAGAGAATTCAATGGGAAGAATAGTCTTTTCAACAAATAGAACTGGGACAACAGAATATCCACGTGCAAAAGAATGAGTTTGTACCTCTACCTCACACCACATATAAAAATTAACCCAAAATGGATCAAAGGCCTAAATTCAAGGACTAAAAACTATAAAACTCTTAGAAGAAAATTAAGGCATAAATCTTCATGAGCTTGGATTAGGCAAACATGTCTTAAGTATGACACCAAAAGCACAAGCAACATAAGAAAAATAGATAAATCGGACTTCATCACACTTAAATCCTGGGCTTCAAAGAATACAACCAAGATAATGAAGAGACAACCCATAGAATAGGAGGAAATATTTGAAAATCACATATCTGATAAGGGACTGAATCTAGAATATACAATTATAAATCAATAATAAAAACAGAACCCGGGGCGCCTGGGTGGCCCAGATGGTTAAGCATCTGCTTTCGGCTCAAGTCATGATCCTAGGGTCCTGGGATCAAGCCCCACATCGGGCTCCTGGCTCAGCAGGGAGCCTGCTTATCCCTCTCCCTCTGCCTCTCCCCCTCCTCATGCTCTCTCTCTCTCTCTGTATCTCTGTGTCTCAAATGAATAAATAAAATCTTAAAAAGAAAAAAAAGAAAAAAAGAACCCAAGTTTTTAAAAATTGGCAAAAGATCTGAAAAGACATGTCTCCAAAGAAGATATACAAATGGCCAACAAGCACATGAAAAGATATTCAACCAACACAATATTAAAGAAGAACAAGTTGGAGGACTGCCGCTACCAGACTTCAAGACTTATTAAAAGCTACAATAATCAAGACAGTGTGGTATTAGCAAAATAATCGACAAACAGATCAATGGAAAAAACAGAGAGCCCAGAAATGGACCCCCGTACATGTAGTCAACTGATCTCTGACAAAGGAGCAAAGGCAAAACAATGGAGCAAAGATAATCTTTTCAACAAATGGGCTCGAACAACTGGATATCCACATGCAAAATAATGAATCTAAACACAGACCTGACATTCTTCACAAAAATTAACTTAAAATGGATCAGAGACCTAAATATAAAATGCAAAACCATAAAACCCCTAGAAGATAACATAGGGAAAAATCTAGGGTATGGTGATGCCCTTTTTAGATATAACACCAAAAACACAATCTATGAAAGAAATAATTGATAAGCTGGACTTCACTAAAATTGAAAACTTCTGCTCTGCAATAGATAATTCCAAGAGAATTAGAAGACAAACCACAGACTAGAAAAAATATTTGCAAAAGATACATCTGATAAAGAACTGTTATCCAAAACATACAAAGAGCTCTTAAAACTCAACAATAGGAAAACAAACAACCTGAATTGGAAATGGGCCAAAGACCTTAACAGACACCTCACCAGAGAAGATACATAGATGACAAGTAAACATATGAAAAGATTCTCCACATCATATGTCATCAGGGAAATGCAAATTAAAGCAACAGAATACCACCCCATGCCTATTAGTATGGCCAAAGTCCACAACACTGACAATACCAAATGCTGGAAAAGGATGTAAAGTAAAAGAAACTCTCTCATTTGCTGCCGGTGGGAATGCAAAATGGTACAGTCACTTTGGAAGACAGTTTGGTGGGTTTCTTACAAAACTAAACATACTCTTACCACACAATCCAGCAATCACACTCCTTGGTATTTACCCTAAGTAGTTGAAAACTTATGTCCACACAAAAACCTGCACGTGGATGTTTATAGCAGCTTTATTCATAACCGCCAAAACTTAGAAGCAACCAAAATGTTCTTTAGTAGGTGAATGGATAAACTGTGGTACATCCAGACAATGAAATACTACTCAGAACTAAAAAGAAATGAGCTATCAAGCTATGAAAAGACACAGAGGAACTTCAAATGCATGTTACTAAGTGAAAGAAACTAATTGCTATGTACCGTATGATCCTAACTATATGACATTCTGGAAAAGGCAAAACTATGGAGACAGTAAAAAGATCAGTGGTTGTGGGGGGCAGGAGGGTGGAGATGAATAGGTAGAGCACAGAGGATTCTTAGGGCAGTGAAAATACTCTGTATGATATTATCATTGTGCGTATAACTATCATTATACATTTGTTCAAACCCACTGAAGGCACAACACCAAGAGTGAACCCTTAGGCAAACTATGGGCCTCAGATGATCATGATGTGTCCATGTAGGTTCATCCTTGGTACCAAATATACCATTCTGGTGAGTGATGCTGATAATGGGGGAGGCTGTGCATGTGTGGGAGCCGGAAATATAAAGGGAATCTCTGTACTTTCCTCTCAATTTCATTATTAAAAGAAAAACTAAAACTAAAACTGCACTAAAAAAAATTAAGTTAAAAAAAATGATGTTCAACACCACTAGCCATAGGGAAATGAAAATCAAAACCATGATGAGATACCACTTCACATGCACTAGAATGTCAATAATAAAAAAAAGATGGGCAGTAACAAGCGTTGGTGAGGATATGGAGTCATCAAAACCCTCAAACACTACTGGTGGGATTGCAAAATGGCGCTGCCACTTTGGAAAACAGTGTGGCAGTTCTCCAAAATGTTAAACATAGAGTCACCATATGACCTGCAATCCCACTGCAGGTATATACCCGAGAGAACTGAAAATACACGTCCACACAAACTTGTACTCTCCTCCCTTGGCGGAGGTGAGGATGTAAAAAGAGGGGAGATGCATATAGACAGAGAAAGCACTCTTGGACATATGGCTAAATGATGAAAAATTCATTGGAGAACAATACATATAAAATGAGCCCATTAGAGGTGCCTGGGTGGCTCAGTTGGCTGGGCGTCTTGACTCTTGGTTTTGGCTTAGGTCATGATCTCAGGGTCATGAGATCAAGCCCCATATGGGGCTCCACATTCAGTGCAGAGTCTGCTGGAGATTATCTCCCTCTCCCTCTCCCTCCCCCCACCCCTCCTCTCTCTCACTCTCTCTCTCTCTCTCTCTAAAATAAACAAATAAAATCTTTTAAAAAATTTTAAAAATGAGCCCATTCTGTTGGTTTTTAAAGATATTCACAGGTACACACACGTGTACATCAAAACAGAAGAGAAATATACAGTCAACTGACCATAAATGTTCTCTCTGGAAGCAAGCCAGGGATGCGGGAGGAGGAAGTTCATTTTTTACTCCACAATTTCTGATTTGTTTGCATTTGTGTACATGAAGAATATAACCAGGTTTCTTGTGCAAAGGAGCATTTCTTTTTCTAGGCAAAAGGGAAGGAAAGAGGGAAGAGGCCACTGGAGTTGGGGAGTATGGGAGGTTCTGCAAGGAGCGAAAGAGCATTCCAAGTAGTAGGAACAGCAGGTGCAAAGCTGCGAAGGTGGAAAAGCCTCTGGGGCATTTGGGGGGCTGTTGGGTTCAGCTGCATTGGAGGGTCCAGCAGGGGACCTGGGGTGGGGTGTGGGGAAGATGAACCAGAACAGTCCACTGAAGCAGCCAGGTTCTGAGGACCATGGGGACATGGAGGCCCCCACTGTAGTGGGAGAGGCCTAGGAGAGACCGTGGGACAGGAGGGTGGACCACGGTGGGCAAAGAGTCTCATGCCATTTCCCAGATGGCATCTGTCTCACAATAAACTTGCCCTCAACTCCATTATCCAGCTTTGGCTCAGAAGACAATCGTCTCCAAAAAGCATAGCACCCGCCCCTGGTGAAATCTCCAAATCCGAATGAAGAACTCCCAGTGTGTTTGAGCAAACCCTTCTGAGCACAATACTGTGACAGTGTGACCTGTGTCCGTTTTAGATCACCAGATAATGACCACGGCCAGCCCTTCCTGCACAGGGGCTGTGACAGGGGTATGCTCTCTGTGCATTAATCTCCACAGCAAACCCATAAGGTCCAGTCAAGCACTGTCCCCATGCACAGATAGGGAAACTGAGGCTTGGAGAGGTTGGGCACTTTGCCCAAGGTCACTCCACTAGTAACTCAATGCTGGAGCTGAGACTGGAACACGGGAGCCCAACCAGCACTTCTACCCCCTCCAGACACATCAGTTTGCCTTAAAGCCAGCCACCGCACTGGATCACCACCCCAGCTTCCAGGAAAATATTAAGCTCAGAATGGAAGATGAATTCAGGGCTTGGGGTTCTAACCACAGGAGCAGCAAATCCCGACCCATAAAGTTATCATATGCTGGCTGGAAGTGGAGGTCGGGTGTCGGGACAAATAACTAACTTGGGCTGTTAAATAACTAGTTTGGTCTTGAGCTAGATGAGCCAGGCAAGGCACCAAACTGCCTGCTTTGTCCTTCAGCTCTGGCCAAGGTCCCCAGCCTCTCTTCTTGGAGCATTCGGTTTTGACCTGGGCCCCACGTCCAGCTCTGCCCTGACTCTCGGGTCCACCCTGGAAAAGTCAGGAGACACCCGGGGAAAGAAGGCAATGGCCTCCTCCCGCCTTGTTGTTCCGTGGCCACCAGCGACACTGGAGCATCCACTTAACCCCCAACAAATCCTCCCCGTGCCAGGGACTGAGGGGTTGGTGGGGGGCAGCCCCTGCCCTCCCAGAGCTCACATTCCACAGGGGCTGTGCACCAAAGCAAGGCCTGTCGGACATAGTTAAAAGCACCCGATTCTCTTGACATCACTGACTCAATCTTCTGGGAAGATCCCCCTCCCCTTGGCCTCCCCTGATACAACTGAACAGAGCTCCAGAAAGACACAGTTGGCAAGTTATTCACCACTTCCCACCTCACTTTTCTTGGTCAGAAAGATGGGGATACTGAGAGGACCTGTGCCATAGGACAGTTCTAGCTGATCCATGAGGATGCCAGTGCAGAGCCCAGGAGCACAAGGCGTAGCCATTCAGATCAACTGGCATCTACTGAGGGCTGCTACATCAGTTCCTTTTCCACAGAATACTCCATGCATGCGTACACACACGTACACACACACACACACACACACACACACACACACACAGAGCTATAACCAATGAGAATCTGGCATCATTTGAGAACTGGTAACTCTTCATCTGGACCTTTGCACATGCTGTTCCCTCTTCCTTCCATCCCACCCCACCTTCTAAATAGAAGTGACTTGTAGCCATCCCTTTCTTTTCTTAGATGTCACTTTTTCCAAGAAGCCTCCCTGTCATACCTCTTTTATGCTTTGTTAAGTAATGTCAAATGATCAACCAATCAACCACTCAACAGAGAGAATGGGAAGCATGCATCTCACGGCCCATGATCCTATACATTTTCATCACTTCATTTTTTTTCCATCAAAGCTTCACTAAGTAACTACTTTCCTCTAGGTGGTTTCCTCTAGGTGATGAGGTGCTTGTAACCAAATGACACAAAAGAGGAGGGGGCCCATGGCCAGGACACGTGAGGTGAAGCAAGTCTTACTATGTGTAGAGTTATACTTCCAGCAGTGCCCCGAGGCTCATACTCATTGCCCAGGTGGCAGTTTCAGGAAACATCATCACTCCAGGTCCCTCTGGAAAGGAAGGCATAAGCCTTCTGGTCAACCATGAGAGCACACAGTGCCAAGAGCTTACACCAGCCACGTGCTAGGATCTGGGGAGCAGGTGAGGGAAGTTCTGCCCACACTGACTCACTTCCCCTCCTCCTTCCCCAGTGAGACAGACCATGTCCAGGGCTCAAAAGGAATTCAACCACAACCTTGGGGTCCACATGCACGGAACTATCTTCCCCCAGATATCCACATCCCTCATTCATCTAGGTTTCTGCTCGAATGCTGCTTCCACAGAGAAACCATCCCTGACCTAAACCAATGCTGCCTCCACTGCAGTCACTTGGGATCCCCTTCCCCAGCTTCAGCTTCTTTATTGCACTGACCACACTCTCTGATATCGTATTATAGATCTAGTTGTCGACTGTCCATCTCCGCCACTGGGATGTAAACACCAAGGGAGGAACACTGCTGGTCTTCTTGACTGCTCTGTGGCCAGTGTCAGAGCCCCCCCTCCAGAAGTGATTCTTGAATAAATGGAGTAACAGGGCTGAGCTAAGGGGCTAAGGCACATGTGGAGATATGACTCCAACTAACTATAATCTTCCTCATTTTTTTTAAAGAAAAAGTATACCCATTTTCATAACTGAATGAACAATGTTCACTAAAGCGAAGAAGAAGGCAAAGCTTATCTCCAAACTTCTCCACAGCAGACCCCACTCCACCCACCACACAGGCGATCTCCCATGTAGCAATGTGAACTGACTCAATTAATCAGAATTATATATAAAAGCATTTCATTTTCACTCGTTTCAACCTGCTCAACCTGTGCAAAGTAATCTGAATCAGACAATATTTGTACAAACCATTAAGATAACGCATCTAAGGATTAATTTTTTTAAAAATATATCTAGGGCCAGGGCGCCTGGCTGGCTCAGTCAGTAGAGCATGCGACTCTTCATCTCAGGGTTGTGAGTCTGAGCCCCATGTTGGCCGTAGAGCTTACTTAAGGAGAAAAAAAAAGTTCTTCAGCTCACCACACTTCACTCAGTGGATGCTCATTCATTCTGTCACTAGGGAACATTTATTGAGCATCTACTGTGTGCAAGGGGCCAGAATTCAGTGGTAAAGAGGGCAACACCTCTACCCTCTTGAAGTCTACATTCTCCTGGGTGGATGTAGACAATAAATCCATAAATAGATACATGAGTATGACCATTTCAGGTAAGCTCCATGAATAAAATACTATAGGAGAATGTGACGGGTACTGATAGGGGGACAGGCTGCTTTGGACAGAGTGGTCAGGAGACTCTTCTCTACAGAAGAGACATCCAAGCTAAAGATCATGCCAGACCTGAGAAGAAGTGGCAGAAAAGTGTGCTCAGCAGAAGGAAGAGCATATGCAAAGACTCTGAGGAGTCTCCTGACAATCTGAGCTCCAATTTTCATGAACTATATCCCATCCTAATGGCCTCACCACAGGCCAAGAGTCCCTACTCCCTCAGCTTGCCTTCTCCTTTCTCCAGTTGACTTCTTTATCAGATTTTCTCAAGTTAAGGCAGACCTGAATTTTCCACTGGAAGGTGTGCCCTGAGCAAGGGCACAAAGCATCATGAGTGCACTTTCACCTCTGGGAGACAGAGGTAATGTTGACAACTTGGGCCTGCTCCTGTACAAGGGGTAAGAATCTCCCCACCAGCAGTTCAGAGTCCCCTTTTGTGGGGCACAGGCCCTTTGCAGAATATGATGAAAAGGGAACTCTCTGGAAAAATATACACCTGTGCTCCAAGCATATCTCATCCACATTTCCAATCTCATACACATTTCAGGAGATTTCTGGAGTCTCCTGAATCAGAACTCCTGTCTGTGGGCCTAACGCGAAAAGAAAGAAGCTAAACTGGTGCAGGCTCCACTGCTGGAGGGGACAATCTCCTGGAGGTGAGTGAATGGAGGGGAGGGGACAAGATCAGGTCTTTGGGCCCCTTACAACACTCCCCCACTCACAGAGATCAGGGTTGTCAGCCTATCAGGGGGCCCAAGGCCTGAAGGAATTCAAGTGGAACTTTATCTACTCCCCCTCAGTGAGGCAAATATCCAGTCACACCCTAGAGCTTCCAGAGGTTTGAGACCCCCATTTCCCAGCAGTGTCCTTGACAAAGGTTCTCTAATCTCATATTCTGAGATACATTTTGCAAAAGGCTGCTTAACCACAGGAAACATTACTGCAAAGCCCAAGTGTTTCAGCGCTGAAGGGGACACCACTGTGTGAATAATTTGGGTTCTCAGCAAAGGAAGGAGTAAGAGCCTGCCCATACCCACCTCATTGGGGAGTTAGGCATGCGGATGCCCTGTTAGACAGATGTCAGCAATAAAAAATAACAAGAACAACTAACATAAGTAAAACTTAGCCTATATCAGGCACAATTTTAAGAACTTTAACCTTACACAACCCTTTAGGATTTGTACTATTATCACCCCCATTTTACAGTTGAGAAAACTGAGGCAGAGATGGGTGAAGTAACTTGCCTGAGACTCTACAGCTAAGACAAATTCATAGAAAAGCTCTCCTCTTCCACACCCCAGCCAAGAAAGAACACGGTTATACCTTGTGTTGCACATGAAATGCTTTAAAATAAGTTTCTGCTGGTGCATCCAGGACAACTACTGTTTGGCAGTTCTCACATCTCTGCCCAGTGCTGGAAGCAAGCCTGGTTCGGGCATTAAATGGAGAAAGAGTCCTCTAGGAACAAGTCGCTCTGTTTCAGCAACGTTCCAGTCCATGAGGAGGCTGACAGCGCAAGCGCTGCTCTTCCCAATGCCCAAAGGAACCCATTTCCACCCGGCTCGGTCAACTTCCACACTCAGAAAATGCTCACCGGTCTCTGGCTTTGAGGCACCGAGATTCACCCTAACCCCCTCGTGTCCGCCTCCCTCCCCTCTATCTCAAGATCCTCTGGCCGCGCAATTTAAAAGATGCAGCCGCCAGCACAAGGGCCCCGGGCGGGCCCGGAACCACGGCCGCCGCCCTGCGCGCTCAAAGCCCGGCTCCTCGCAGCGAAGTGACCGGCAGCCCTGCGAGCCACTACCAGCAGCTCCCGACGCGACGCTGACCTGCGGGCGCCCCACCAAGGCTGGAGAAGACACTGAGGGAGAGGACAGGTGGCGCCTCCCTCCCCGGAAGTGGCTCCGGGAACTTTCGCTTAAGAGCTCCCAGGGACCAAAGTCAGGGTCTCAGGCGCGAGCGGTGGTGGCACTGCCCACCTGCGTGGCGCCCAGGCGCCCGAGTGCGCTCCGAGTGCCCGGGGCCGGAGAGCGCGCAGAGCCCCCTTCGGGCACCGGGACGGGCGGAGGCGACCCGGAGGTGGGGGGTAGGGGTCCAGCTCGGGGTAGTAGGTTAAGGCAGGGGAGAAGCCAGCCCCGGAAAGTGCCGGGCCCCAGGGCGTCTAGCGGGGGCGTCCAGCCGGGAAGGGTCTAGTGGAGGGGCGGGGTTCCCGACCAGCCTCCCTCACTCACCTCGGTGCGTAGCGCTGGCTCGGCCCGGCCGGGCTGGAGAGCGCACCGCGGCGACGGCCGTGGCGGCGGCTGCTGCGGGGGCGGCTCCCCCGGGCGGGGCGGGGGCGGGGGCGGGGCCGGGGAGGCCGGGCCGGCCACGTGGGCGTGAGGCGGGCGGGGGACCCCCGCTGGCGCCTGTGCCGGGTGGCCCGAGACCCGGACGCAGTCACGCCCGGCCGCTGCTCGGCACTCCCCCTCCGCACGCCCCGCCGGGGTCCGTGGGAAGACTAGGAAGGGAGGACGGAGGAGAGGATCCGGGCCGCGGGGCATCCCCTGTTACTTAATCCAGACTCTGGCGGAGAGAATTTACCGGGTCGGAGAAGGAGTGCGCAGCCCGGCCCCCGCTCTCGCGGCGAAGGAGCTGCGGACCCCCTGGGGTAGGCCCGCGGGACGAGTATCGGAGCAGGAGGGGACGGGCGACGCAGGGGCAGGAGCAGGAGGGGGCGGGCGAGGGCCAGAGCCTGTGCGTGGAGCCTCGCCCCGCCCTAGGCTGACCTGCCGCGCGTCGGGACTTGCCCAAGCCTCGCTTTCCTGGACGGTGGGGGTGAAAATGAGGACGAGACGCGAGCTGTGCGAATCCCCGCGCGCGCAGAAAAGCCTCAGGAATCGCGGGTTTGTGAGCATACGCGCAGCCTGAGAAAGCAGCCGCCACCAGTGGCCTGGGTCATCATGCGGAAAGAAACATGCGAATCCAAATAAGACTATTTTCATTCATTCAACAGATAAACGCTTACGGTCCTCAGGACCTCATACAACCAAAAATAAAGAATGCCCTACACTGTCTGGCTCTTATGAAAGTATAAACCGTGATGGTAAAAATGGAAAATTCATTAATAGTTGCTTTCATAGTGTCAGATGTGCGTTTATTTTTTTTTTTTTAAGATTTTATTTATTTGTTTATTTGAGAGAGAGAGAGAAGCACACTTCCCGCTGAGCAGGGAGCCCTACCCGGAGCTCCATCTAGGACCCTGAGATCATGATCTCAGCCAAAGGTAGACGCTAAACTGACAGCCACCCGGGCACCCCTGGGTGTGCGTTTTAAGTGTTTGATCTATTTTTAACACTCGCAACAGCCTTGTGAGGTGTAGGAGTTTTGCGGGCCCACTTCCCAGATGAAGAAACTGAAGCCTGGAAAAGTGAAGCCGGCCCCGAGGTCAGAGGAAAGAGAATCAGCCCAAGAATTATGGCTCCTGCCAGGCTGACCCTCCAGTAAGTGGCAAGAGCAGCCTGAGGGGACCTCCTCAGTCTCTAACCACCACAGGAAGAGGGGGCTGTTGAGGGCTCCTTGGGAGGCACCTGTCCTGACAGCAGCCTCTGGGAAGCAGACCTCCCAGCCCGTGACTGGCAGGAGGTGTTCAGAACTGATCTGACAAAGCTGAGACTCTTCACTGCAACCCCTGTGTCTTGTTGCAGGCACACGCCTCCTAGTTCTGGGTGGCCTCTTCCTGGCCTGCATCCTGCCTTTTGGGCCAGAAACGAAGCATCTTGAGCAAACCAGCTTTCATTTCAACAGCTGCAACTTCATTCCACTACAACTTGAAGGGGACTCCTTGACCTCAAACCCAGGGCCTCATGACCCACACATTTCTTGTTCAAGGAACACATACCCTATGCAGTACTCCATTTCCGAGAGCAAAACCTATATCCAGACCCCTAGTCCTCAGCCTTTTCCCCAAAACCTCCTTTGCTGGCCTCTCTCCTACCCCCTCCACACTAGAGAAGATCCCTATGCCTACCAGCTATGTTAAGTATTAATATTAAGTAATATTAAGTAATAATAAAGAACTTCCACTCCCCCCATGAACCCAGAGCTCAGCAGGGGTTTCAGACCCACAAGTCAACACCTGGTGTTCTATCCAGGCAGCATTGTCAGAGATAAAAGTTCTGTTTCCATGAGATTCCATTTAACAACGACTTGAGCATCTGCTATGTGCTATGCACTGTGCTTGGCTCCGGGAAACAGTCGTGAATCTCGGTAAGCCACACAGTCCCTGACCCCGTGGAGCTCACAGCTGATGCGGGAAGAGTCAGACCCCTCACCGGGCAGTTAGGGAGCAGGATGTGGAGAGAGACACACCTGGGGAGGCACTGGCCCTGATTCAGGCAGAGAGACTTCCTGTGGGAAGTGGGCCTCAGCTGAGCCCTGACCAGGCAGGGAAACCAGCCAGGGGGTGGGGGAGAACAGGCGATGCAGAAGCCCAGAGGTGGGAGAGCACAGGGCCCACTTCTGCGGGAGTCTATGGAGAGGAACAGGTGGGGAAGAACAAGACTAGAGAGGCCTCGATGGCCAGGGTGTGACACCAGACCTTGACCATTGAAAGGTTCAGGCAGAGGGGATGGGACCCCACTGCTGCTGAGTGAGGAGCAGATGTAGCAGGGGGAAGTCTCCTGAACACAGCAAAGGCAATGTGCATTATTATTATCACTAAATTCTTTGACTTCCTGTTCTACAATTCAAGGTTTCCAGAAATGAGAACAGAACTGCAAGTAGGATATGTAGACTAAAACAAATCAATGTAATCCCACAAGGGTTTATAGGTGGCAGCCGTCCCCTCCCACCCACGCCATGCTTGGCCCTGTGGAGGGGGGGCAGGGGAAAGGACTTGGCTCCTGGACTCACTTGAGGAGTCTTTTGGGGGAACAAAAGATACACGCAAAGGGAGTCCTTTGGTGTGGGGGTGGAGTGGGGAAGGAATGGCAAGAAACGTGTGTTTCTATGCACCCAGTTTGGAAACTGGCAGAGAGGCCAGAAGACATTGATGATGAGCCAGTTTTTCTCCTTGAAACAGTTAGTTCAGGAGGGCCTGTTCTTGAATTCAGCCCCATCTCCTTTAACTCTGCAAGACAGGATGGAATGGGGCCAGGGCAGTCATCTCACTATACTGTCAACCGGGAAAGCCTGGTGTCGGCAAGGGCCCCCACACGGCCTGCAGTAGGGGGCCCCGGCAAGGCGCTGGGTAGCACAGCTGGGGAAAGCGACCACGTGCAGAGGCACCACGGAGGACAAGGGCGAGGATGAGACACTGAGACCCCCCCACCCCAGCCTCCCAGCGCCCACCCAGTACCATGAGCACGGACTGTCGTGTGTGACCGTACGGTGAAAACACTCTGATGATGTGATAGCACTTGTCATAAAACAAGGTAGAGGGACGCCTGGCTGGCTCAGTCAGAAGAGCAAGCGACCCGATCTCAGGGTGAATTCGAGCCCCACATTGGGACTAGAGATTACTAAAAATAAATAAATAAATAAAACTTTTAAAAACTGTAGAAAATACTGACAGGTTTAAAGAATAGCATAACACCCACCCACAAGCACACCACCTAGCGATAACGGCTGTTGATTTGTGTCCTTCATTTTTCCCTCAACCTACTGTGTTTTTCCTTTGTCATGAAGTATTCTTCCACAACACGATTGGCAAGGACCACTTGTATGAACGTGCCTTCTTCTTATGATCAGTCTGACTGATACTTGGTCTGCTCCCCATTTCTCAGTATCCGGGATAAATAATGCTTGGCAATGAAAACCTGTGCACAATAAATTTTGGCACACATTTCTGGTTATTTCTTAAAGATAAACCTGGAAGTGGGGTTATGGGGAAAGGCATTCAACTCTTCTGCGGGCAACACCTTACAGACATACAGAGATCCCTTTTGGAAGGTGTGGAGCATCCAGCTGATGAAGCAACGCTCACCTGGTACAGTCCTCACCCAGGGGATGGGGATGCCTGTGGGAGGATTAAGGTGTTGGTCTTACCGTTCAGACCTAAGCAAAGTTCTGCAAGTGGCTAATAAAAGGTTTCTTTGAGGGGCGCCTGGGTGGCTCAGTCGTTAAGCGTCTGTCTTCGGCTCGGGTCATGATCTCAGGGTCCTGGGATCGAGCCCCGCATGGGGCTCTCTGCTCAGCGGGGAGCCTGCTTCTCCCTCTCTCACTCCCCCTGCTTGTGTTCCCTCTCTCGCTGTCTCTCTGTCAAATAAATAAAATCTTAAAAAAAAAAAAAAAAAGGTTTCTTTGAAAACAGACCCTTTCTGTTCTCATAATCTGAAAACCTGAGAAGCAAGTCTGAGCAGTGGAGTGGAAAGACGAGAGGGGCCAAGTTCAAATCTAACCTGGGCCCTGCCCCGATGTAGGATTCCAAAGTCGCACCAGGAGGATGTGATGTAGTCAAGCGACAGCACGGTGCTTGGCAGTTATAGGCACCCAACCCACGGGGTGATTCTAATATATGCCATGTCGCCGACCAACCCTGTGTCTACAGGAATCTAGTACCTACAGGGAATGAAACCCTGAGATAATGCAAGTCATTCAAGAGGCTCCCAGCCCTGGGGATCATGGTAAATGACCAGGGACCTTATCTCAATTTGCAAAGTAAGGAATAGATGTGGTTTACTCCTCCAGGAAACCTTTGAAAATTTACTGGTGGGCAGTGGGTTTACTTACTCTTGATGACATCAGAGACAAATATTAACGGTTTTGAGCACCTGCCATGTGCCAGGCACCAGGCTATGCCCTCTACCTGCTTTATCCTCATAAGGCAGATGCATTTTTACCCGCATCCAACAGGTGAGGAAATTGAGGACCAGGAAGATGAAGTGCCTTGCCCTAGTGACTACTGAGTGGTGGGGCTGGGATCCCAAGCTGGTTCAAGAAGTAGAATCTGAGCCTAGCCCCAAAGGAAGGACTCTGTAACTGACACAGTCCTCCCTCAAGGAGCAGCCATTCTTGTGGGCAAGAGGGCCCATCACATAATCACACAAACTGAGCTAAATTCTCCTCAAGGCAGGTGTCAGGACCTAGACCAGAGTGGACTGTGGGGTGGAGGACAATCAGGGAAGGTTTGGCAGCCAAGGACGGATGAAGACAGAGAGAGAGAGTATTTCAGGCAGAAGAAATAATGTATGCAAAGGCCCCAAGGCAGGAACACATGAGTGAGGAATCTCAAAAAATTCTGGTATGGCCATAGAGAAATAGGGGAAGAGGTTGGCAAGGGGTCCGGTCAGAACATCAGGGTTCACTTCCAGGGCTACTGGCAGTTTCAAGCAGGGAGTGACATCTGATCAAGTAGGCGTCTCTCATGGAGGTCATTGCCACCTGCCTTTCGGAACTGAGGCCTCCAAGACAGAGGAATTCACGTCGGTTATTTAGCCCATCAGCCACCCACCCAGGGCCGAGGGAGACATTTAGGGGATCCCTTTTTATTTTATTTTTTTAAGATTTTATTTATTTATTTGACAGAGAGATAGAGAGAGATAACAAGTAGGCAGAGAGGCAGGCAGAGGGAGAGGGAGAAGCAGGCTTCCCACTGAGCAGGGAGCCGGATGCGGGGCTCAATCCCAGGACCCTGGGATCATGACCTGAGCCGAAGGCAGCTGCCCAACTGACTGAGCCACCCAGGCGCCCCAAGGGGATCCCTTTTTAGAGCCGCACCCCCTTAACCTGCCCCAGGTGACCACATCCCCACAGGCAGAGTGGCTTACCACATGCCAGGCTCTGTACCCAAACTCCACCTGGCCTCACATTCAGCCCTCTCAGCCCTGTGAGGTACTGACCAATGACCTGTCTTCCAGATGTGGGAACTAAGTCCTAACCAAGTCAAGTCACCTGCCAGGGTCACACAGATCTAAGTTCAGGGTGCCTGAGATCAAAGCCCCATTTTATTCACAATGATAAAAAAATTAACAGTCTTGCCAATAAGAGTGCACAATTATACATACATGTGCAGGGTCGTTAAGTCTATCTAACTTCAGGTTCACAAACCAGAGGCAGGACCTGCCCGTTTGCATTCTGCGGCCTGGAAGTGCTCGCCTTTCTTTGCTGCGAGTCCTCCGTGGCCCAGCCTTGCCCAGACTGGTGGGAAGCGTCTATGGTTTGTCTGAAAGCTGACACCTGCTCACTACCTGGAATGTCTCTGACCCAGAGCAAGAATCCCCAGGCAGGACCAACCAGCCTGGAGGACCACTTCTCTGTCTCCACCCCCTTCAACTTCTAAAAAGCTGAGAATTCCCCTAACCTATTACCGATAGTTAAACAATCCCAGCTTTTGTTCACATCTAGAGTAGGGCGTGTCCGTCTGCCTGGCATGGGCTCCTTGAAGCAGCAAGTCTAGAAAAATGTGTCTCTATTGGGGTTGACAGGTGACCAAGAAAAAAGGAGCCTGGTGAATGGAACACGAGCAGATCTCAGAGTCCAGTCAGCTGACACAGGCTACATATGTTCAACTACCAAGAACCCTAGCATTACTGTCTTAATTTAATTTTGCCAGGAGCACCTTCCCCTCCCCAACCGCCATCCCATCCTTCCTGGACCAACACCTAAACAGCCAGGCATGGATCCATTCTCTTCTCTTAGGGGATAAGATGCTTAATCTTAGCACCTGACAAAGTCCCTGGGCTGAAGCTCCTATGAGCAGGGAACTGTCTCCCGCCCACCTCATTCTGACCCCCACAGAACCCAAGTCTTGCTTTTCCACAGAATGATTACTAAGTCACTATTTACCAAGTGCCAGGCACTTGCCAAGCACGGCCATGGATGCTTTATAGACCCCATCTCATTTGATCCTCACAATAACCTCCATGCAGTGGGTATTAGTCCTGTCTTGCAGATGAACGATCAGGCTCAGAGCAATTAGGTGTCTTGCCCACACTCCCATATATACAATGAGGTGGACTCAGGAGGGAAGGGATCATGTTTGCATCTTACCCATTACTGTATCCCCACTACATACTTTAGACTCTGAGATGTTGTGAGAGGGTTGTGTCCTCTATAAATGTGAAAACTGGTGCAACATCCCCCCCAGCAAGAGGCTAGGGAGCCAAGCTCACTGGTCTGGCATTACTTTCCATTAATCCCAAAGACCCTATTTGAATTTTGTTTCATTGCAAAAGGCCTTACCTCATGTTTGTGTCCTTCCCTCCTTCACCGCATCCTCTACCTACCCTATTCTTGGACCACTTCTGATTTTGTTCCTGTGAACAGCGAGGACAGGGTATGCTGGAGGCAGGGGTGCGAAACAGACATTTATTGAAGACCCACTGATGCCCAGGACAGCAAAGATGGATTTTTATGTCTCCCTCCTCCATCTGCTTAGCTTATTGCCAGTAGTCCCTTATTCAACTAAAGCAAATGAAATTCTTCTAATTAAAGCCTGCAAGGGAAGCTGGTCTTTGCTACATTTAAAGTTTGCATTTCTAAAACAAAGTAAAACCAGTGGCGAGGCCCCACAGATGTTGGCAATTTTAAGAACCCTAAACAGGAGTGCCTGGCTCAGTCCGTAGAGCATGTGACTCTGGATAGTGAGGCCATGAGTTTGAGCCCCATGTTGGGTGTAAAGATTACTTTTTTAAAAAACTGAAAGAAAACGAAGCAGGTGTAAAAACAGACTGTTTTCTACCAGTGTGGTAAAAATTAGGGTATCTCTGCTGTCCAAAAAGGTATCTCCCCCCCTCCACTAATAGGAAAGAATATACTTACTGCAGCATCTGCCTAATATTCTTCCAATTGAGTCTCTTTAGATCTGTTTGCTTAAGCTGTGTGACAAACTCTCAATATTTAGATAAGGGAACCAAGTCACCAAAACTTGTTACCCCAGGTCTTTTCTTCACCCTATAAACTATATTGAGGGACAGTGTGGTGTATTGGTTAAGAGTGAAGATGCTTCAGTCAGTCATCTGAATTTCTGTGCTGCTGATTCCTTGCTTGTGCTCTTGGCAAAGCGACCTGATTTCCAGGCCTCAGACTCTCAAAAATTGGGGTGCTAATAGTACCTTGTGTGTTGGATTGTGGTGAGGAAAGACACAAAAAGCACTCAGAGCAGGAACTAGAATCCCATGGTTGTCTGTCCTCACTTCCTTTCTTCCACCCACCCAAGGTTATGGGAAAGCTCTCTATTGCCTTTGACCACATGGACACTTCCAAGTCCACCCCTACCTACCTGGACAGCCAGACCTTTACCAAGGGGACATGTGAGCAGCCTAGGCAGGGCTTTGCTGCAGCTTCTATCCCAGCTCTGCCACTATCGAGCTGTGAGATCAGGAGTAAGACAGAGCCTCTCTGAGCCTCCGTGTCCTCATCGTAAAATGGGGACAGTAAGATTAGCCACATAGCAGAGTAACTGATCAAAGTAAATGGGACGATGGCATGTAAAGCACTTGGCGCTCAAAGGTTGGCTCTTAAAAATATGGAGAAGTGGCAGAGAGCACAGGAAAGAAGAAATAAATGGGCAAACCATGCAGTCTCCTGAGTGAATATGAACAGGAAAATGACGGTTATGCCAAAGATTAGAGGCAAGAACATGACAGAATTTCCTCCTCTTGGCAACCAGCAGTGCTTCACTTGGAGCTGTTTTTTAACCACTCCGGGGTGGGGTGGGGGGTGGAGGACAAGCAAACAAGGAAAACCCAGTGCTCCCAAGACCCAGCACTTCCACCATAGTCTTTCCAGGCAATGGCTAGGAGGCTTGTATTCTGTGTCCTTGCTATTTCTTACCAATCATTGTCCCCTCCTGGGGCCCTGTCATTTTCAGAGCACCAACTATGTAAACACGTCATATTCACCACCCTGTGAGGGAGGGCCTTCGACTGGCCCAATCTAGAGATGAGAAACTGAGGCCCAGAAGTGCAGCCACAGGGTCACTGTGGCAGAAGCAGAGCTGAGAATGGACCCCAAGACATGAACTCACAGATCAGGGGCACACAGGAGGTGAGAGAATATCTATCAGAAGAATGAGAAGGCACTTTAATTGGATGGCAGGACATTTGTGGCTCCCACATTTCAGTGGCTCTTTTCAAAATTTTTTTAAGATTTATTTATTTTAGAGAGAGCGATCAGGGGGAGGGTGGAGGGAGCAGCAGACTCCCCGCTGAGCAGGGAGCCCGACAGGGAGCTCAATCCCGGGACCCCGGGATCATGACCTGAGCCGAAACCAAGAGTCAGACACTCAATGGACTGAGCCACCCAGGCGCCCTTCTTTTCAAATTCCTGAAAAGAAGGTCCATTTGTTCTGACAGTTGACTTTCTCCTCGACATGAATATCCCTGTTCCTGACTCCACACAAGCAATACACAACTGCCCGCCGGAGGGCAAGGCAAATGGTCAAGGCCGCAGGTTTCCTGAGCAAGACGTACTGGCCGCTGTCGCCTCCTCACCCTGGATAACCTCTCTTCTTCTCAGAGGTGGAGCCCTCAGAAAGCTGTGCCAGGCACCCAGCTCCTCAGGAAACAGGAAAGATGATGCAGACTAATGAACCACTGCAATCTTAAAACATTTTATTTGGTGCAGAAATTCTAAGGTACAAAAACAACATTTTGCAAATGTCAGCTGTGACCTACTGTCACCTATTTACAGTTATGTACAAATCAAATAAGACATCGTTTTCAATGTAAAAATACAGCACACTGCTATAGTCTGTCAGTGCTCACTATTCCTCCAAACCCCACCAAGGACAATCTTAAAGATGAAACAAAGACAATGACAACAATCACCATGTTCATGTTCCACAGGCTTCCCCCTGCCCAGAACGTAGTAACAGGGAGCTTCTGTAGTTAAAAAAAAAAAAAAAAAAAAAGTGAAAATAGAAGTTACCTACTCTCTAAAAGAACACATGTGGTTTTTACAAAAGCTTTTGCTCTGTCCAGACTCACCATGTTTTTTCTTGAGGAAAAAAACAAAACTTTTAAATAACAGTTACAGGTTAGTGTGACACGACGATAATTTTTTTGTCTAACGGATGGAGAAGCCAACTTTGTCCCCATTGTGTACAAACAGAAGAATGCTTCTTTGAATCTTCTCGACTGAAATTTTATTTGACATAAACATCAGATATGATCATAATTGGATTGCTTTTGTCAGACTTCTGATTGTGCAAACACAGTGCTGAGTCAATTCAGAGTCATGGCCCCAGCCCTTCAGAACCCAGGAAAGCTCCTGGGGGAGTCTGCGGTCCCAGCCGAATTTCAGGGAGGAACCAAAGAACAGGAGGGGAGGCAACTGGCCAAAATTCCCAAAAGGTCATCCCTCATTCTCTTTGCAAATTAGCCCTTAGCAACTGTTCTCGATCCTGCCAGTGGTTAAACTAATATTGTGAGTCACGAGTTAAAGGTGATGTCTAGAGATATGTAAAAATAGAATCTATAATTGGGAGGGCAGGGGAGCTGCCACTCAGAAGGTGAGAGTTGGTCTTGAAGAAGCTCAGGAATGGCATTAAACACATCAAGAATAAGCACCAAGTGTCTGACCACAAGAGGGGAGGAAAACATAACAGGCTATTGCTGGGCGGGGTGGGGGTGGGGATTGGATGTGGCGATCAAGTAATCCTCAAAATGAATACAGGCAATATACCACTTTCTAAAAGTGCCACTATAGTTTTAAGTAGTAAGAGAAGCCAGGCACGTGAGGATTTCCCTGTAATCCCATCCTGAGCTTGGCCTTCACAAGGCACCAATGCGAGTCAGGCACCATGTTGTTTGCACAACCAAACTGAGCGTGAAGCCGAGGCACAGAATAGCAGTGAAAATTATCAAGCCCTTGCAAAACAAGAGCTATGAAGAATGGTTTAAGTAGGTGGGATTATTTACCACTGAAATAAAAACACCGGGGGGATGACTTCACTGCGGTTTTCAAATACACGGAAGGTAACCAGCTGTTCTTTTTCCACAATGTGCAGAACAAAAGAAGGCTGGTTTGAATTTCTGTAAGATGTACAAAGGACTATCTGATCAGCAGGGTAGGTTACTGAATTTCCCTCCCTGAAAATCCAGAATCCCATCCATAGCCATATGTCTGAAATAATTCAGGCTCAGCCCTGGCTGACACCAGCGGGGGGAAGACATGCTAGATAATCCAAACTTTCTCCCAGCTCCAAAACTCTGAAATTGGAATCCAAGCTATTGGTTTACAGTCAGACTTCCTTTTGTTTACTTCCACCCTGAGCCTGGAAAGGAGGTGACATAGAAAGGATGACCCAACACCCCATGAGGACTCCTAACTGATCTCTCAGTATCAGGAAAAGCTTTTCTCCATATACTGTTTCACATCTCCAAAACAGAGTCAATTCACAGATCATTTCAAACAGAAGACAACGCAAGTGGCCTGGCTCTAGTGGACACTCGGGGATTCCTTGCCCCACTCCGTACAATCCCTGCTTTTCTCATTAAGTCTTGGCTGAAGCGCAGAATTGCACATTGTTTAAAAAATTTTTAAGCCAAAAACTAAAACTATAAATACGTCCTGTAGGTTGCGCAGTTTAAATGAAAATTGTTCCAAGTGTTATGTTTTTTAAATTGGAGAACATAAATCTGATTTTTTTTGTTTTTTAAGGTTTTATATTTTAAGTAATCTCTATACCCAACGTGGGGCTTGAACTTAGAACCCCAAGATCAAGAGTCACACACTCTACCAACTGAGCTAGTCAGGCACCCCTTATAAATCTGATTTTGAAATTAGTAACTGGCTTGCCTTTCTCTTAAGGCACCATGAAGAGTAAATTTTATTTCAGTGGTAAATAATCCCACCTACTTAAACCATTCTTCATAGCTCTTGTTGTGCAAGGGCTTGATAATTGTGAATGTATATTGATAACATACATTCACAATCATATCAGACTTCTTTGGGGGAGCAAGGTGGGGAAAAAGCAATCCAGCCACCAGCTGCATTTAGCAAGATCATTTTCTGGTGATACCAGACATCTGTAATTACCACGAATGCTTTTCATTTCAAGTATTACAAGGCGGAAGTGGCAAACTGGCAGCTAGTGGGCCAAATCAGGCCCACTCATGTGTTCTGTTGAGCCTGAATTGAAAAAAAAAATTTTTAATTGCCAATACTTTAAAAAATTATAATTTTTCATATAAAAATTCAGATTCTCGGGGTGCCTGGGTGGCTCAGTTGGGTTAAGCGTCCAACTCTTGATATCAGCTCGGGTCTTGATCTCAGGATCATGAGTTCAAGTCCCACATTGGGCTCCACGTTGGGCATGGAGCCTACTTAAAAAAAAAAAAATCCATATTCTCAGCTTCTCTTGAAAAATGGAAAAATCAGTAAACACTACATGTCCACAACTGATTGGAAGAGCTGCCTTCCTACAGGTGGGACAGGAAGCACTTCAGTTTGCCACAGTCCCCACCAGGCCCTATGGTCTCTCTGACACTGAGAAGACAGGTGGTTGCCATTTATCACCACACCTTATTTATCATTACTCCTGGCCTGTTGCACTGGTACCCCCGCAGACATCTGCTCTAAGAACAGCAGTCTTCACAAACAACAGAAAACAGAAAAGGCTAATAACCTTCACATTGGTATTGTCCACCTCTCTCCAATAAGGACACAAAGAATAATTCTCCCCTAAAAGAGACAAATTAGTGCTGAGGCTATTGGGGATCGTGGGGTTTTCTTTAAGAGGAGGGTGTATCATTTCTTAGCTTTTTTCTTCCTTTGTTTCTTTTAAAAGTTGCTCAATTCTGAAAAAAGGGCAAGTTCTGAAAATCATGTAACTCCACATTTTTGGAGGGACAGTCTTCCTGTTTATCTGTGCTTAAGTCAGGGAACCTGAGATGAGGGGTTGGTTTAAAAAAAAGAAAGAAAGAAAGAAAAAGACATTAGCAGCAATGAAGTAGCAAGACTGAACTCTGATATACAAACATACATGAACTTAAATTACTACACATTGATTCCAATGATGTCATAGCTGCTAAAGACATTTTTTGAACTTGTGCTCTGGGACTGTCTTCAGTTATTACTAATGTGTCAGCCAAAGCCTGTCTCATGACTTTAAGGCCCCATCTCATTTTTGGCTCAAAATGCTATTACCTAGCTGGTCACCCAACCCTGGGCCTGGACCTCAATGACTTCCGATTCTTTCTGGAGACCAATGTGCCTCAAAGGCCCAGGATTTGGCCCTCTGGAGGACATTCTGCCCCCATTGTGTGGCTGGGCTGGGTCTGTCTAGGTGGTTCTTGTTGCCTGGAGCCAACCTCTGGTAGAAAAGCACACCTTTACCTGGGCTTCCAGCTCCCTGATCCCTCCCCCTCTGCAAAGCTGACTATGTCCGATGCTAAGTCCTTTCTGTAGGGTACTGGTGAGTTAAGATGAATGACTAGCTCCCTACCTTCAACTCCCTTTCAAGACTTGCTTACCTGGTTCCTTGCACCTACCTCCGGTCTCCTGCTCAGAGGACACCGGCTATCTTAGCCACACAATCCTCTTGTTCTCAGGATCACGGCTTTTCATGGAGACCATCCCTATATTCTAATTCTTGTAGCCCTAATTTCTAAAAGCCTGTGATTTGGCAGAACTTTTATCTGAATTCTGTCTTATCATTTCCCTTATCTGGGACAATGTCAGTCAAAGAATGCAGCTCTGCTTAAAACAGATGTTTTGCCTTAATCTGCAAGGCAACTGTTCTCATTCCAGCACGAGATGGAGAGGGTTTAAAAAGAAGAAGAAGAAGAGAAACTAATAAGGCAAAACCACGAAGTTGGGACATCTCAACTTAGTCTGACTTAGGCATTCATACTATGGTTTTGCTACTTGGTATGTTAGAATCTGATTGTGTTGAACATAAGAAACTTTAGTACTTAAAAACAGGTATCCAAACCCTAAATCCAAACTAAAACTTTACCTGATTTTTGGTCTAGCACATTTTTTCCCTTGCATTTTCATAAGAAGTAAGTTCATTTAGCAAGCTCTCTGCTCACGCTCGTGGAGCTCAGCCAATGCTCCCCCCACCCCCCAGTCCTCCATGCTATGCCGGGGCTCGCTTTCTCACAGATGCCTCATTTTATGTGTAAAGCTGAATATCCTAAAAGTAGCTCCTAGTGGTTCCTTTGGAGCATGCACCATTTCTTGGCCTCAATCTCTCCGATAATGTTCCAAATGAATTTTCATGTCAGTAAGTTTGGACTGACCAATCTCCATTGCAGAACTTATCCTGACGGCGGAATGGCAGGACAGTCACGTGGGGGCAGAAGCTCTGCACGTGTCCCAGATTCCACAGTGACATGGAACATCTCTTCTCCAACAAGATGCCTGGTTTCATGGGGGAGACAGTTCTGCAGCTCACTTGTCTCCCCTTCAGAGCAGCTGCAGGAAACTCGATGCCGGAGAACAGACAAGCACGTTCTTCTCCCAAGAAGCTGTCAGCTGCCTTTCCAGAACATGGAGTGTGGCATTTGCATCAAAAATACACACACATCTCTTCTTTCCAGCAAGGCTGCAAACCTTCCCTTCCCCACCTGCCAAGCATGTGCTTAGATGGAAAAGTCATGCCCCGTTCCACCTCCCACCCCTCCTTGAGATGTTCCTCAGTATCTCCCTTGATATTGGTCCTATCTGCTAAAGGAATAAAACCTGGGGTCCCCTGTGTGAGTGCTGAGTAAAAGCAGGGTGCCCAAATCCAATAGCACCCATGAAAAAGGTGGAGAAGGATGCTCACAACCCCTCAAGGACATGGGGAGAAGGGTTTCCACAGGGAAGACCAAGGCATCATTACCCACACACCTAATAGACCAACAGGATTTGAACAACTGTTTTCCCTTTTGGAAACAGAAATTCTGTAGAAACATCATTCACAGAAACAAAACATTTACTTTTCCTTCTTAAAGCAAATTCTTTCTCCCTAAGCTCTTAATAGCTATTTTTGGTAGGAGAGAGCACAAGAGACAAATCTTTCACTGGGTAAGTACAACAGAAACACACAGTGAAACATGATTCACAGGCTGGGTTGTTGGGGAGTAGGGTGGGGGCGGGGAGTACTCTAAGATTCAAGAATTCAATGACTTCAGGTCTCCTGTCTTCTTCAGATGCTATTAGAAGAGCACACTCATCTTTGTGACAGTTCCCTCCTTCTCACCTTCTTAAAATGAGACTTATCATTAGTCGAAAGCAGTTCAGCAAAGTAAGCGGCCACCACCTGCAAACACGGCCATATTTCAGTCGGTCCTGGTCCCTACTATCCTGGACACAGCTTTAGATCAGAAGCCCACTGAAGCATGAACTCCAGCTTCCAGTAAGACAGCCCAGTTGGGTATTCGTCTTTTAAAAATAAACTTCCAGGCAGCAACATCTGAGATACTGCACAGTAAATGGAACCCAGGGAAACTTGGCAGGCAGATCTGGCCCCCACATGATGCCTACTCAGACCGAGAGGCGGTCCTGTGCTCTGAGTTTTGGTGCTTTCTGCACAATGACCAACCTATGTCAGAAAAAACTGTCAAGATGGTCAGCCTGACCCCGCAGCCCCCACCTCAGGCAGCCACGGCACCCCCTAATATGTAAAGACTCATTTTATGAAAGGTGGTCATATACTCAGTTCCCTTCTTGACCTTTGACTCGGAGCTTTTCTGACATCCATAGCACTGTAAATTCTACACCAAAACCAGACAAGAACATCATCCGTAACAACATGGATTCCAGATAGACTGGCACTTGGTTTCTGTAGCTAGAATGGTACTAAAAGTGCTTCTCCCACAAAGCATTTCACATCAAAGTAGCCAACAGCAAACAGGCAAAGTTTGCAGAGATAAATAAAATCTGAGTGATCAGTGCAGGTATGTTCCTGTTTCTCTGTGCATGTTTCCTCCCTACCTCCCAGAACTGGCTCTAATCCAAGGTCTGACCTAATGGGACAAGCTGCTGTCCGACCTTATGGATATGCCTTTCAGAGATATCCATAGGATTTTAGAAAATTGGAGACTTTGCCAAGATAGCAGGTAGAGGGATGGGGCAAGGAGAGCAAGTACTGGCCCAAATTTCACTCCAAATATCCTTGTCGGAGACCTCAGCTCCAAGTGGACCGCGCAACCAGAGAGAAGCGCTGGGGGACCAGAGAGAGGCAGCAGCTAAAGTGGCAATGCTTAGACTCTTCTTCCATTTTGTTACAAAGGGGCGACCACGTGGAGTTCACCAGTGTAGCTGCAGGAACCAGGTTCTGCTTTGCACGCCCCAGAGGTGAGGAGCTTGGAAGGGAAGGCAGGAGGATCCTCCTCACCTAAGGAAAGAAGACAGGGCAAAGCCACACGTCATTGTACTTCACCTGGCCGGGGGCTCAGGCCAGAATGTGGCTGAATCTGGGTTTGGCCCATGGGCTTTATGAGTGAGGCAAGCCCCCCAACCAACTCAAGACAGGGCAGTCTCATCCTGCTGACAGGTTCCCTTAGCTGAAGGTCAAGGCTTTGCATGCATGACTCCAGCTAGCCACAGGCACTATAAGGAACAGCTCCAGATGGCATCCTGCTGGTGCTCCCTGGGGAGGCCGGGCTCTCCTCCAGGGCCCTCTCACCTGGCCTTGTGCTGAGTGAACTGTGATGGAGAGAACACTGTGCCCATCAACCCCAGGATCGTTAAAAGATGTGGCTTTTAAAGCACTGGCATTGGTACGGGGTGGCAAACACTACAAATCCCAACAAAGATACAGGTCCACAGACGCTCATCCAATACCTTTGGGGCAAGCTCTGTCTTGGTAGCCAGAGGCCTGTGGAGTTCAGGGGCCGGGCAGCTCACCCTAACTTAGCCTCAGTATTCCTACAGCTCACACATGTGAACATCCCCATTGCCTAGAATAAATCGATACTATCAATGGAGTCGTGGTACTTCCCATAAGCTTCATTGCCAATGAGTCCGCACCCAAATTAGAAAAACACTTGCATGGATTTGGGAATTAGGGACAAAGGCTGTGGCCTGTATCCGGAACCCAACCCAAAGGCACTCTCAGCTCCCACGCGCCTTACCCAGGCCGGAGGAGGACGACACGCTCTCTGTCAGCGAAGATGTTTCTGTCTGATCTGCCGAGAGTCCTTCCATTAGGGGTAGGGACAGCTCCGAGGAGGGCACGGACGAGTCGTAGATGCCCGAGTCCCGAGGCATGTCTGAGGGGCTGACGGCTTTCCCGGGGTGCAGCAGTGGCCGCAGGACCGAGCCGCCCCCCGGCCCGGGCCCCGCCTCCGCGTCTTGGTCCAGGCCCAAGTGTGGGCCCTCCAAGGGCGAGTCGGCCAGCACCCCGGGGACCGCGGCCTCAGCCTTGAGGCAGAAATCGCCGTCGGGCCCTGGTTTGCACATGACATCATTTAACACCAAGCCCGAGTCAAACTTCTCCAGCACTGGCTCCCGGGAATGGAGGGGAGGAGGACGGAGGGGGACGAACTGCTTCTCAAACCAGTCGGGCTCCTCATCGATAAACTGGTGCATGTTGCATATGGCGACATAAAGGGACCGGCCGGACTTGCTGCGAAAGTAGTTCCTTCTGCTCACCTGTCCGGGGTACTGCCCCAGCTCCGGGAGGCCGTGGTCTCGGGAGTGCAGGTGGGAACAGAGCTGGGGAAGGTTGTCCATGAGCTTGTACTTGGTGCTCAGGTCCAGGATGCCGGGAACATCGCCCTCGCAGGAATAATCGAAGTAAACGGCGATGAACTTGCTGAGCTGGGCTGAGGAGCTCTGCTTGGCCTGGCGGAGCTTTTCAGCGATGGCCGACATGGCCACCAGGAAGAGCTCCCCTTTCCCCGAGCCCCGGCCACTGCCCTTGTGCTTGTAGCTCTTCTTGTCCACAAAGTACTTCATGCCTTTGGAACACACCACGATGATGAATTGGGACTCATGGATCTTCTGGATGACCCATTCTCTCTGCCCTTCTCTGCAGAGGCTGAAGTCCTCCCACAGGTCCAGAGCCACCTGGAAAGAGAACACAGACCTCACTCACCTATACAGCCTGGGGAGTCCGGTAACAAAAACAAGAGGGTTACAAGAAGGTCCCATCATTTGTCCTTTAAGTATTATCAGCATTGCTGCATGCAGGCTCTGGGATGCTGGGATCTGGGACCAGCTAACATTCTGTGGGTGATAGTCACATGCCAGGCCCTCTGCATTGTGCCCTTGTTTCAGCCTAATGTGGGGGCCATTCCTGCTCTCACCATATGAGGGAAAAGATGGACGCACAGAGCTTCTAGCAACCTGCCAAAGTCCCATATCCCAAGTGAGGCCCTCAAGGGACTTAGAGTGTGCTAGTGAGCCCCTTGAATGGGCACCCTGGGGTCGGTCTATGGCGATGAGTGCAGCAGATCCTGAAGACAAAGCTGGAAGGTGATGATGGATTGGCCTGGGTGAGGGACCCCAAAGCAGGCAGAAAATGGGGCTGAGGTCTGGATGTCAGAGTTGCCCATGACGCTGGCTGACTCACATCCAGACAGCGTGATGGACAAAGAAGACTTCCTTGGCCACTCTCACAGCCCCAGGGTCAACTATGCTGTTTACCAGTCTGTCAATGGCCAGAGAAGAGGGTGGTGGACTACAGTAACGCAGCCGCTCTGGTTAGCTCACCGCTGAGTGACTGGCACCTCCCACCGGGACTTCATAGCAGTCTTTGGGGGTCATAGCCATATTAGACCTTTAACCCCAAGGAGGTTCCGGGAGCTGGGGGGAGGGGCACCAACAAAGGAAAGAAAACCAGGCATGCACGTGCCCCTCAGAGGGCTTCACCTTCTCAGATCATTTTCATCTGATTCTGCTGAAAACGTCTCTTCGCAGTTTTATCAGCCTCTTTCCTTCTGTAGTTCAGAAATGAATTCGCAGTGGCTACGCCTGAATGGGAGCCACAGTCTCTTATGGGGAAGGGGATTCTGAAATAATCCTCTCTTCCTCTTTGGCTCTAAAGAAGAAGGTCCCCAAGATCCACCCACTTGCTGAAAAGAATCCTGAATTGTCTTATACTCCCTTAATTCTCACTAGTATTATACCTTCTAAAGGCTAACGGAGAGTATAAACCAAGCATTTTTAAAATGTTCCCATCTTTGACCCAGCAATTCCATTTCCAGGCTTCTAGCTCTGGAAAATCATCAGAAATGAGGCAAAATTGAACTACTGAGATGGTAAGCAATATGAAATAACTCAATTAGAATGGATTGATATTATGGATCATGTGGTTATTTAAAATTGCATGGTGCAGCCACTCTGGAAAACAGTAAGGAGGTTCCTCAAAAAGTTAAAAACAGAACTACCCTACGATCCAGCAATTGAACTACTAGGTATTTACGCAAAGAATACAAAAATACTAATTTAAAGGCTGATGTTTATAGCAGCATTATCAACAATAGCCAAATTATGGGAAGAGCCCACGTGTCCATCGACTGATAAATGGATAAAGATGTAGTGTGTATGTAGATACAATGGAGTATTATTCAGCTATAAAAAAGAATGAAATCTTGCCACTTGCAATGACATGGATGGAGCTAGAGAGTATTATGCTAAGCAAAATAAGTCAGTCAGAGAAAGACAAACACCATATGATTTCACTCCTATTTGGAATTTAAGAAACAAAAATGATCCTAAGGGGAAAAAAGGGAGAGGCAAAATAAGAAACAGATTCTTAACTCTAGAGAACAAACTGATGGCTACCAGAGGGAAGGTGGATGCGGGGAAGGGGTGAAATAGGGGATGGGGATGGGGATTAAGGAGTGCACCGGACAACATTCATGTGCTCGTTGTGATGAGCATTGGGTGTTGTATGGAAGTCCTAAATCACTATATTGTACACCTGAAACTAATATTACACTGTATGTTAACTGACAGGTTTTAAATAAAAACTTTAAAAAATAATAAAATTGCAGTTTACATAACTTCCAATAGTATAAAAAGTTATTAAATGAAAGGACAGAAAAAACATCCTAATCCACCCCAAATGCAAAACTGAATGCATGAGTTCATCTATGTAGAAAAAAACTGGGAAGGAAATACACCAAATATTAACTGTGGTTCCTCTTTCTCCAGGTGAGATTACAGGCCATTTTTGGAGTCATCTTTTTCAGTTTCGAAAATTTCTAAAGTACTACACTCATATTTGGAAGACATTGTCCCCCTGAGGCTAGTTAGTTACAAAGCAGAGCACATGGGTCGTCTGAAGACTGTGGCACCAGCTAGAGGTTGCAGTTGGTTTTTCAGTACCCATTTGGATCTGCCCATCACCCCAGCTTCAGGTGTCAGCCTTGTAATTAGGTGTTATGGACACTAGGGGGAAGCCTTGCCCCGTGGAAAGACTAAGAAACCTACCGGCAGCAGAATCAAAGCACAAATAACTTTCATAACACAGTTATTGTACAGTTCTTGCATTGGTAAGAAACACAGTGCGCCTTCCATGAGAGCTTCAAACTTCCCTCTAAAATTAGCACTACGACATTTTAGAAAAGCTACATATTCATAGCTTAACTCAGGAGAACAGACAAGAAACCGGAGCTGACCATTTGAGTCCTTGACACATTATTGTTCTCCCTTCTTAGCAAAACTCCTTCAAAGCATTGTGGAAACCCACTGCTTGATCTTCCATCCTCTCTTTGACCTGTCAAGGCTCACCAAGATGTCTTGAGTGACCAACTTCCCCCGCTCCTGTTGCATGTTCCCAGGATACATGCCATTCCCCTCCATGCAACTGCACGGTCTTCTTGATGTTTATCAAACTTCCTGCCAGGTAGGTGCCACGAAAGGCTTTTGAACAGGAGTCTGAGTGTCAGGGTTAGGACTAAGGGTTAGGAAACATTTAGTGCTGGTGATGGGCAGGACAGACTGAAGGAGGAGTGTGAGGCTGACCCCAATTTGGAAGGGAGCTAGGCACTGGGGGAGGGCAGGTGTCACCCAAGGAGGTCTAGAGGGAGGGAGAGTGCGCTGAGAGCATGGGGGCACATGTCCTGCCCAGGGAGAGAAAAGAGACTTCAGATTCCTCACCTCACAGCCACAGAAGTCCTGGAGGAAGTAGGCAAAACACCGGACAACATTCATGTGATTCTGGCCATCTTTGCTGGAATAGCAGAGGAAGACCTTCGGCCTCGGCCGGAGCCTCTCCCTGGGGAGCGCCGTGGTGTACGAGGAGGACTCAGAACTCTCTTCATCTAAATGTGAATATATATTTTCTAAATTGGAAAAGAAGATAGGGTTGATGCCTACGAGCAATGCTTTGTCCTGTGCCTTAAGACTTGGGACCTAATGCCATCTTCAAGAAACAACAGTTGATACTCCCAGTCCCCAGCCCCTGGGGTCCCCACTGGAAACAGGACAGCTGATTTCTCCAGTGGAGCAACAAATACCTCGGGTAAGCCGAGAAAACTGCCGGGGCCACTCTGGTCAGCAGAGAGCACCCAGAAGCAGGTCCTGCAACCAAGTGTACCTACCAGACCAATTAAGCACTAACAGAGCTGACCTTTAAAAAAAAAAAAAAAAAAAAGACAAAAAGCAAAAGAAAACCCTTTTATTGAGGTATAACTTACAAAGGTAAAATGCATAAATCTTAAGAACAATCTCAGTAAGCTTTTATCTAAGTATATACCTGTGTAACCATCACTCAGATCAAGATAGAAAAACATTTCCAAGGTCCCCAAAAAGTTCCCTCCCAACACCTGCTTTGTATAAGTCATCAAGCCCTGCCTCTACCCTTACTCATACTTTTAGAGTTCATTTATGTTCTTGAATTTACTATCCTGAGTTTGGGAACAGAATTATGGCTTCATGTTCACGGCTCCTGAGGCTAAAAGTCAAGTATCTTAATGGTAGGAACTACAGGACCTATGTGGCCTCCCAGATGCACATTTGGTTGGGGGCCGGGGTGGGACGGTGGTACCAAGGGCCCAAGGACTCCCAGGCTCCCTCTGTTGGCCGATGTCTTGCCAACCTGGGGGGAAAACACAACACAAAGAGATACCTTGTTGTTTCTTGCGGCACATCACGGTGAAGAGGGTCGCAAATGCCGAGATGACAACCAGTGGCACAGTGATGGCGACAGCCCTGATGGGCCCCGCCCACGGGGAATGCGCTGGGAAATGTCAAAGACAAGGCTTGAAAGAAGCAGCACAAGTTCAAGGAGAATTCTTTTTCTCCCCCACCCCTTTTTTTTGTTTTTAAAGATTTTTTATTTTTAAGTAATCTCTACACCCAATGTGGGGCTTGAACTCACAACTCCAAGGTCAAGAGTCCCACACTCTACTGACTGAGCCAGCCAGGTGCCCCTCTTTTCCTCTTTTTAAACATAAGCTGTGTAACAGGTTCTGGGAGCCTTGACCACATTTCTCTAGTTAGTACTGGTCTGGTGATTATAAAAGGACTCTTTTTAAAGGGTTGTAGAATACTATTCAACAATTAGAGTTGCTGGGACAGTAAATACTTGTGAGTGAGAATTTTGCCCTAGGAAACCTTGCCTCCCACCACTTTTCTTCCAAGGACAAGTGACTATTTGGTCCCAGCTACACATAGACACACACCAACCACAGTGGCCTCTGTCTTCTAGGCATCGACATTAGGATGGAAGGAAAGTCGGCTTTGATGAAACATCATTTTTTTAGAAGAGTGAGGCGGGGGGCGGGGCGCAGAGGGAGAGAGACAGAATCTCAAGCAGATTCCTTGTGCTCAGCATGGAACCTGACACAGGGCTCAATCTCACAACCCTGGGATCATGACCGGAGCCAAAGTCAAGAGTCAGACGCTCAACCGACTAAGCCACCCAGGCGCCCCTGATGGAACATCTTTTAAAAGAGAGGAACTCAAATGCTGTGTTTTGATTTTGTAAACCATGAAGTACAGAAAGTATCAAGTAGCATGGTCTGCCGTAGTCCAGAGCCAACATTTCACACAGAAAAAAAATCATACCTGGCTTTAAGACATAATGCATCACTTTTCTTGTTGTGTTAGTGTCATCCACCAGCTGCAAAACAGAGGATGCTGTATCATTATTTTTTTTAAGTGATAACATCTCAACAGATTTCATTCATTTTTCCACCTGTGGACAGTGGGGGGAAGGAAGAAGGAGAGCTGCTGCCTATGATCATTTATGAGCTGAGACCTGACATTAAATCAGATAAATATCTGCTTTACCACTCAAAACCCTCAACCTCATCACCTTCCATGAATCAAACGTTGTTCATTCACTGATGAATTCAGCTGGTGAGTTCCACATTCTAACACTCTTCCATTATAATGGCATCCTACCACGAATTTTACTGGGCCACCATTAATGCTTTCAGAGGGTGTGTCCATTCAAAACTACATACTGCTATCAAGTCGTACAACCAGTGTTTCTCCCAAAATGTTAAGACATGTTGACTGTCTCTGAATAGCAGGGCTTTGGACAAAATTTTTCATTTCCTTTTCGATTTTTCTTTTATCCCTATTTTTGTAGTATGTTTGATACTGGAAAAGGAATCTAAACTAAAAGAAGAAAAATATTATCATTTGCTTGCTTTTTTCAGTGGTATTTAGAACTTCATGTATACTGATAAAGAAAATGTCAGCAGAAACCTAGAGAAGTATAGGCAGATATAATGGGCAGAACTTTTCCTTTCTGTTTTACTAAAAGTTTTTAGGGACACCTGGGTGGCTCAGTCGGTTAAGTGTCTGCCTTCGGCTCAGGTCATGATCCCAGGGTCCTGGGATCGAGTCCTGAGTTGGGCTCCTTGCTCAGTGGGGAGCCTGCATCTCCCTCTGAATGCCTCTCTCTCTCTCTCTCTGACAAATAAATAAGTCTTTTAAAAAATAAAAATAATAATTTATAAATCTAAATTTTTTAAAAACATATTTTTGTAGTATGACAGTGTAGGAGCCCAGGGCAGGTTGCCCCAGTAGGTACCACAATGGCCTACTGATAAATATTTTGTAATGAAGCTACTGGAGAAAGAAGTAGTGCAAGAATACTCAGACCCTCCCTCTGTCCCCCTGAAAGCAGGAAATAGATCTCCCATATGACAAATACCCTCACTGTTCTGAGAAGTAAAAATGACATCCTTATTGTCTGAGATAGGGACTTTAAAGTCAAGAAAACTGTAGAAACGAACCTTGTTACTTTTTCTAATTTATTACCTCAGCCTAAATTCCACTTAGAATTCCTTACTAATTAAAGCTCCCAAACATCTATTTTTCTTTATCCTGTCAATTCTTCACAAATTTATTATCTCTTTGTCCAAAAAGCATAAGAACTGTGCCTGCCTTTGTCATTTCTTTGGGTTTCAATTTCATTATTGGGCCTCTGTGCACACTCAGTAAGACTCTGGTTTTTTTCACCCCTTAATCTGTCTCATGTCAATTTAATTCCTAAACCAGCTGGAAGAACCCAGGGAGGAAAGAAGGAATTTCTTCCTCCCCTACAAAGGAATACTGTATAGAAATTCTAAACCGTGGTTATGTGGACTATACGGTTTCATAAAAATATTTATATGAAATACTTGAAATACTGAATGAGAAAAATCAAAGACTAATTACATATAAACTTTTTAAAAAGCATGTTAAGGACCATGTAAAAATATAACTGTGCACACCCTCAATGGCTTGAAATTTTAGTGTTGTAAACAGTTGAAATTCTTCATGAACTAGATTCATTCTGTAGAATTAATAATAGGGCTTTCCTGAGTTATACATACCTCAATTATATAATCCCCGGGAGAAACATTTTGAAGGAGGCAGCTGGTTGTCTCTGTATTTTGCTCCTGCAAAGAAACAACACAACACTTTTAAAACTCACTTCTTGGATAAGGGTCATCTGGACCTCTCTTTTCCCCCAAAGCTGAAGGAGACTTGCTACCAGTCTTGACCATGTTCAGAATATATCAATTACATCAGAAAGCAACCATATTTATCTGCTACACATGATCTGAACTTCACTCTGATGAAAACGCCCAGGAGAGCCCAGGACCTCCGTCATAGTTTATACTTACTTAGTGGCACCCTCAGCAGGACTATTCCATTTGCAGACAAAGAAACTATTTAGAATACCCTTTATTTATTGAAAGGGTGAGGAAAGAAATTACCTGCCCATGTTTGTGCATATTTTATGTGCCGTAATTTTGACTTGAGGTCAATGACAGAGGTGAGAGCCTACAGGAAAGCAAAATTCAACAACACAGAAGCATGTCTAGGAAGATGCTAGCTTCTACTCTCATGACCAAAAACCTCTCTTGGTGCCTGCTGAGGCCATCTAGCTAGCAGCCCTGTGCACTTCCACAATTCCCCCTCTTGTTGACCGCCCTCAGTTTAAGAACTTGGTTGCTGAGTTTCTACTTAACTTTGGTCTATGTACAATCAGTAAGCCACTGAAATCCTAGTGGCTTAGCTCCTAGATGTGGCTTTTCCACTGACTAGCTGTGTGACGTTGAGCAAGCCAGGTGACCTCACGGAGCCTCGGGTCGCCCATCTGTAAAGTGGGGTGACAGCAGCCTCTGTTGCGTAGAGTTGTAAGGATTCAGTGAGAATAAAACTTGGTGACTGGCACACAGTGAGCACCCAATGAATGTTTAAAATAGAGCAGAATGAACTAGAAATACTTAATTCTTTTGGTTCCTTGGTAATACCTTTCCCAGGCTTCATCACCCTTGGGATAGCTGGGGTGTAGATAACTGGAGAGTGAGGGTTGTCTCTGAGACACAACATCCTGGAATATCTACCAACCGCTGAGATAAAGCCTCATGTTCATGTTGAACCTTCCAAATTCCGGGCCCAGGGGTCACTTTAAAACATGTAGTAGGGGCACCTGGGTGGCTTAGTCGGTTAAGCGTCTGCCTTCGGCTTGGGTCATGATCTCGGGGTCCTGGGATGGAGCCCTCATCGGGCTCTCTGCTCAGTGGGTAGTCTGCTTCTCCCTCTCCCTCTGTGCTCTCTCAAAAAAAAAATAAAATCTTTATTTTTTTTAAAAAAAGATTTTATTTATTTGAGAGGAAGAATGACACAGAGAGAGAGCATGAGAAGGGGGAGGGTCAGAGGGAGAAGCAGACTCCCCACTGAGTGGGGAGCCTGATGCAGGACTCGATCCAGGGACTCCAGGATCATGACCTGAGCTGAAGGCAGCTGCTTAACCAACCGAGCCACCCAGGCACCCAAAAAAATAAAATCTTTAAAAAAACAAAACAAAACAAAAACATGTAGTATTCCTTAATGTAGGAATACATAGCAGCTCACCTGTTTACAGGTCTTTCTCTTGAAAGGCCCTTCGTGCTTGAGCTTATAGTGAAGATAGAAGAAACGGAAGCCAAAGGTGTGTGGCGCGTGATCGAAGGACACCTGCATGTCCAAACCGTGCTGAGTGATGTTCAGGTTCCGAGGCTTCCAGACTGGGAGGAGGAAGGACCCGGAATGAGCACCCCGAGGCCACCCCGACCCCACCATGCGGGCCAGACCTGATGGACGGGCACAGCTATACTCACAGGGCTTACAGGCCAGATTGTCCGGCTGTAGTAACAGGTCACAGGCTATGAAGAAAGACACATATTTTTTAGTACAGTTTGGCATTTTCCTCAACCAATAGTTCAATAAAATACAAATACACGGTGCTGGGTAGTGTTGGGCAAAGTATAAAATACATCAAGTCAGCAATTCAGTATAGTGTAGTTATATCTTATGAAAATTTAAATTGTACAATATAAAAATATGAATGCAGTTCATTTTACGCCAAATAAATGGAAACAGTGTCAAGTCACCCAGACTCTTGAAGCTTGTCAAGCATGACAGAGGAGTTTCAAGGCCAGCAGCCAAGGGCAGCAGGACTGTGTTCAGGCTGCTACCACAGGGAGGATCTGGTTTAGCCGCGAACAGAAATAGAGCCAGCCCCTTATCCACTGCACAGGGGTCTAGGCCCAAGAGAACTCTGGAGTGATGCTGGTAACTGTCTTGGGATTGTTGTAACCTTTGCTAGCAAATGCTCTGAGGGAGTCTAAAAATGGCATGGAGACAGACATCTACTAAGTAATAGCACCAAAGCCAACAGGGCTTTGAAGCAGGGCTTAAACGTGATGCTAACACAATGAGGCCAAACAGCCAGTCCAGGATGCCATGCTGCTCACCCAGGGAGAACCCTCTGGCAAATGTCCATCCAATGCCAAGAAAAGCAAAGGCAGCGTCAGAATCACAGGGCACCGCAATGGTGATGATCGCGTCTCCCACCTCTGCCTCACCCCCAAATAGACACATTGATTCTGATGGGAAAAATTAATCTTAAATTACACTAGTTCTAATGAAGGCAAGCTTCTCATAAACATATTTGAATCCTCTAATTGGTTATGTGTCAGGCATTGAGATGTTGTAAAATGCACCTAGTCTTCACCCTATGGAATCATATTTTAATTAAGAAAATGAGACCAACTGTTATAAAATAACTTTGCTGCACAGAAAATAAAGTTTAAAAAAAAAGTAAGAAAAGAAAAGAGAAGAGAAGGGAAGGGAAAGGAAGGGAAGGAAAAGGAAAAGGAAAGGAAGGGAAGGGAAGGGAAGGAAAGGAAAGGGGAAAGGGAAAGGAAGGGAAGGGAAGGAAACGAAACGAAAGAAAAGGAAAAGGAAAGGGAAAGGGAAGGAAAGGAAAGGAAAAGAAAAAAGAAAAGGCAAAAAGAAAACACATCCTGTATGTTTCTGGAGTATGAGTTTGAGTTGAGTATGAGTTTTGGAGTTGAGAAGAAAAACATCACAGAGGGGGAGGATGGCTATGGGGATGTAGGAAGGGCTGTCACAGTGGACTGCCAGCTGACCATCGGGGGCCTGGAAGGCCAGACAGAAAGCCCAACTAGGAAGGCAAGAGGGATAGCTACAGATTCCAGGACGCCTGGGCACCAAATCTGAAAGCAGGGATTCAGGTTGAGGAAAGTCCCACCACACCGCATGCAGAACAAATGGCAAAGGGAACTCAGCACATTTGGCTACAGAGTGTGGATTCCAGAGTCAGACTTCTGGGTTCAAATCCCAGCTCCCACCAGAGGCTCTTTACCCTCTGGGTAAAGAGTATGTGAGCTCTTCCCCACCAGCTTTGAGGGTCCGTGTTAACCAGCTGTGGCTTCCTTGCCAAAGAACAGGGGATTTGAACCCAGAAGTCTGACTCTGGAATCCACACTCTGCAGCCAACTGTGCTGAGTTCCCTTTGCCATTTGTTCTGCATGCGGTGTGGTGGGACTTTCCTCAACCTGAATCCCTGCTTTCAGATTTGGTGCCCAGGCGTCCTGGAATCTGTAGCTATCCCTCTTGCCTTCCTAGTTGGGCTTTCTGTCTGGCCTTCCAGGCCCCCGATGGTCAGCTGGCAGTCCACTGTGACAGCCCTTCCTACATCCCCATAGCCATCCTCCCCCTCTGTGATGTTTTTCTTCTCAACTCCAAAACTCATACTCAACTCAAACTCATACAAACACATCTAATAAGTGGACATGGGAGGATCAAATTCTTTGAAGGGTCGTTATGGGGGTAAACGGAGTCAGTATTTAGAAAGCATTTATAACAGGGCCTGACACATAGATGTTAAACTTTCTAGAAAGAGGCAATCTCAGGGTTACTGATTAACTGTCTTAATGTAATCCTGAAAACAGGCAATCACAGAAGCCACTTTCCTGATGACAGGTCAAAAAAGATGGAATTATTTCATGCTCTACCCTTCATCTCCAAAATCAACTTCTACTTTTTAGTCCTGCTTTTTTTTTTCCAAATGGTTTTAATATATGGCTGTTTACAGCAGCTGTACCCCTCCCTCCCCCCCAAAATAAGCAAGCATCATGTCTACTCTTGAACAAGTTGGCAATTGGTGTCTCTGGTTAGGTGTACTCTGCCTAGGCCAAATCTTAATTCTAAGAATTGCTTTTCTGGATGGTTTTGTCCTCGCCATGCTGGTTTCATACCAGTATTTGGTGGGCTCTTGAATATATTCCTTGGAAAAGTCATTAGGATCAGGAGTAGTCTCATCATGGGAACCAGGCAAGCAGGCCATACTCACCACGGGTTCTGAAGAAGAAAGGGTGGTAATTGCTTTCATTTTTAATGGAAGGAAAAGGGACAATCTTCACAAAGTAATCTGTTTCAAATTTCATATTCAGGAAAGGTTGAGATTCCATTCCCTAAAAGGGAATAAAAGCAGACACGATATCATGAAGAAATCACCCACCCCTCCACCTACACACCAGACCTTCAGGCCTCTCTGACGGTCACCCACACACTCTTCCAGACCTGGGGTCTATTTTCTGGACCACGTTTAACTGAAATAAAAGATCAGCAAGGCTGCCTGTTCTTTGGCAAGGAAGCCACAGCTGGTTAACACGGACCCTCAAAGCTGGTGGGGAAGAGCTCACATACTCTTGAGAGCACAAAGCCACCTTCCAGGACGTGTAACCCGAGAGGTGTGTTTACCAGCGAGAAGTGCTGGAGGGATTCTCTGGGTGTGGAGCAGGCTTGAGGTGTTGCTGAGCTATTTCTCACCCACCTTGGCAGGAGGGGTGGACCCCACAGCCCCTCCTTCTCCAGTTTCACCGACATTCAATAGACCATTCAGACCCCCAGAACAATGGCGTGTCTTCAGGAGCACATTCTCTGCGTGCGACTTACGGTTCTTTTGAAGCTACTGTTTAGCTGCTTTGGGTCCTTTAGAATCAGTTGTTGGCACCGTCTTCCCTCCGACTTCAGCTCCTCCAGTATTACTCGAAATCCTTTTAGGAATTCGATGCCTAAGCAAAGCAGAATGCTTTTATGAAAAGCGGACCGAATTACCTTTGAACACACTTTCCTTCCTTTGCCAAGATTACCGTCCTTCCCACCTACATAGCAGAGTTAAAGGAATTCTAACTTTGGCCAGAATATCCGAGTTTTACAGAAAGGAAAACCACATGCCCTGCATTCCTCTGGGACAGGCCAGGTGATTTTCTCTGTCCCATCATGACTCGTTAATTAACTCTAATTCAGCCAGCCATTTCACAAATGCCCACTGCCTCTGTGACATTAGGGTTCAAATAGTTAGGCTCAAGTCACAATTCATCCTAAAAGTCTAGAGTGGAATATATTAATTTCTAGGTCATCAGACAGGGTGTATTCAGCTGACGATAATTCCCAATGCTGACCAGGAACTCCCCAAAACCATGTTTCTACTTTAAGTTTTCGTCCTGTATTTGCTGGCATGGTTCACTGAGTCATGCACAAAATTCCCAACAAAGTGTATGTCTGCACCCAAGGGGTTCCTAGGCTTGAGATTAAATAGTTTAGAATGCCTATGTGATTTACAAAGCAGTTCTTGCTCTAATCAGGCCTGAAAGGCAGACACCCAAGGGCTGCCCAGTGTGTGCTCTTCATACAGCCCTCAGAGGCCCCGAGACGCCCACCGTGCTGCTGAAAGGCGACGGCCCAGCCTCCTGCCACCTGAGGAGTAAGCTCCGCTGATCACGAGAGCCAACACCAGCGCTCTGCATCCCATGGAAACTAGCTAGAGCGGTCCACCTGCAGCTGGAGGTCCCCAAGGCCGGCCTCAATGGGCGCGGTATCGATTTCGCATGCTTTCCGAACGCTACAAGGGGACAATTTCAACCCTTGCCCTCGTAGCGCAAAAGTAATGACATAGGATACAATTAACCAGGTGGGAAAAGTATTGATGGCAAAGGACAGGGAAATCTTTTTTGAATCCTATCATTATTTGATGAAGAACATATATTTTCCAGTGAGTAGGGCAAAGGAGTTACAATGAGAGCTTCACATTTTCGGGGGTCACAGTGTACAATGTGCTGGTACCGACTCTGCCGCATCGCACTTTTTTTTTAAGATTTTTATTTATTTATTTGCCAGAGAGAGAGCACAAGCAGGGGGAGCACCAGAGGGAGAAGCAGGCTCTCCGCCGAGCCGGGAGCCCAATGCAGGGCTCGATCCCAGGACCCTGGGATCATGACCTGAGCTGAAGGCAGATGCTTAACGGACTGAGCCACCCGGGTGTCCCCCACATTGCATTTCAAGTACAAAGCTTCCTGTGCGGGTGAGAGCCAGCTGATCCCCAGCCCAAGACTCAGACATGCTAACAAGATCCAAGGTCTTTGACCAGCGACCAGTTAGCAGATCTCACAGGAACTTGCCTTTTGAGATTAAAAAAAAAAAAAAAGTTGAACAAATCCTTATTATTTATACCAAGATTTAATTCATGCCATGTCCCCAGAGCTCCTGTTTAACAAAAGCTGGGTGATTAATAGGATTCAAGACTGTGTATCTCACAGTTTCATAAAAATTCATCAGCTGAGGTGGGAGTGGGTGGTTCTAGTCCTTATTTTTAAAAGACCTGCCTGAAAAACCTATGCCAAGTCTGGGTGGGGTCGGGGTAGAAGCGGCAAATGTAAATCTTTTTTTTTTTTTAAGATTTTATTTATTTGACAGAGAGAGAGCGCAAGCAGGGGGGTAGCAGAGGGAGAGGGAGAAGCAGGCTTCCCGCGGAGCAGGGAGCCTGATGCGGGGCTCGATCCCAGGACCCCGGGACCATGACCTGGGCCGAAGGCAGATGCTTAAGCAACTGAACCACCCAGGCGCCCCAAGCAAATGTAAATCTTATAGTAACACCTTTATCACAATACCCTGAATGAATGCCTTATAGTTACATGTGTAGCAACTTCATAGAGCAGCTTCCAATGATGGAACTTATTTGCTCCTTTCCATCATTTAAAACTGGATGAATCCTCCTAACATCCATGGGAGGAAGGTATTATCCCCATTTTACAGATGAGGAAACAGCTATCAAGACACTGAACGACTTGCCCAGGATCACACAGGAATTAAACAGCAGATGTGGGATTCAAACCCCAGAGTGTCTGGCTCTAAGCTGGTGCTCTTAACCCATATGCTTCTCTGTCTCCCACCGAGTTTCCTTGATAAAACCTGAAAGAACCTTATAGAAACAGATAGAACCTGTCCACCCACAAATCATCGTGCTGGAAAAGCACCACATTCTGCCCTCACTGCTCCACCTGTTAGTTTTCCAACCACACGCTCACATCCCTTACTTTTAAGGAGCCTGCAATTTGTCAGGCCAACCCCTCCACTCTATAGCCTTACATGGAATGACCACTTCCCGTTTATCCACAGAGAATGTTTTTATCTTTAAATGTTAAGATAATGTTATTTTTGGAAAACCCGTTGCGTTCAGACCCAGCAGTATTTACATGGATAAGTGAGTTAGTCCCATGGGTCTGATCTATCCTCCCTCACTCTGCACTCATCTCTCCTGCAGTTGGATTTTTCTGAGATTTATCCTGTTCAGATGAAGAAATCCAGGCTTTTATTGTACTTTTCCCTTGGCCAGATTTTTTTTTTTAATTCTAAGATTCAGTGGCTATGTCAAAGGAGCAGCTTTGAGGACCAGGTTCTGATGATGGTAACAGTAGCCACTTTTTTCCCCCCTGTTTTGTTTTTTTCTTAAAGATTTTATTTTAAAGTAATCTCTACACTCGATGTGGGGCTTGAAACTACAACCCCAAGATCAAGAGTCACATGCTCCACCGACTGGGCTATGCAGGTACCCCAATAGCCACTGTTTTTTAAGAGCTCTTTCTAGGGTCACCTGGCTGGCCCAGTCAGTGGAGCAGGCAACTCTGATCTCAGGGTCGTGAGTTCAAGCCCCACATTGGGTGTCAAGATTACTTAAATAAAAACTTTAAAAAAAAGAAAAAAGCTCTTTTTAGAAATACACTGCATGTGTGTGTGTGTCAGGAAATCTTATAACCAACCAAGAGGCAGTCATCTGCCCGTTACAGATGGGGAAGCGGGGCTCAGCAAGGGTTAGAGGCCTCTTGTAAAAGGTAGAATCTGGGTTCACACCTAGGCCCATCTGAACAAATGGGCCCTGCTCATGTCCCACACCCAATTATCCCATCCAATCATTAACTTAAATGATTAAGTTAATTAAAGAGGACAAGCAGACTCTGCCCTAACCTGAATCTGGCCAGATGATGTGGATTTGCTTTTTCCTGTTTCTTCATTTTGTTTTTTTTTCAGCCTACATAGTTTAAACAAATTCAGTTAGTTGGAAACATTTAAAAATTGATTTTATGGGGGCGCCTGGGTGGCTCAGTCAATTAAGCGTCTGCCTCTGGCTCAGCTCATGATCCCAGAGTCCTGGGATCGAGCCCCGCGTCGGGCTCCCTGCTCCACGGAAAGCCTGCTTCTCCCTCTCCCACTCCCCCTGCTTGTATTCCCTCTCTCGCTATTTCTCTCTCTGTCAAATAAATAAACAAAATTAAAAAAAAAAAAAGAAAAAGAAAAAGAAAACTGGAATATTCCTGAAAACTCACAACATGTGCCAGTGCTGTGCTTGGGTATCCATATGGGCACAGAGATGGCCGATGCTGGATGCTGAGGCCATTACATCCTTGGACAGCTCACCTGTCCCCCGACTACTGCTGAGACCCAGAGGCCAAGCATTCAATGTGATTTATCACCACACACTATTATTTTGCAAACCTACATCTCTCTCAGCAACAGCCAAGCGAATAAAAGATGAGCCGTGAGGCCCAGCATCAAGCTGCGTGCATGCCCAGCAAGTATTCGCACCAAAGCAGGCAGTGTTTCTGGGCCGAAGCCCACCTAAGCTACACTTATGTCAAGACCTGCCTGGCTCCTGGAGGTTGTCACACTGGGACCCCTGCACTGGTCACCACCCATACCAGCCACGTGGTGGACTCCATTTTGACCAACTTACCAAGAGCCCCTGGGGACCAAAGAATGGTGACTGCCACTTGGTCGTGGCAAGCATACTGACTGATAGTGATGTTCTGGGCATCAGCAATCACATGCTTCCCCACTGGATTCAAGTAAGTGGTGCAGTCTAGAGAGTTGGGAGAACAAAGAACAGTTAGATTAAGACATTTATTTTTTGAGGTCCACGTTCATCTTCTCAAATTACACAGAGCCGTCTGGAGGCGGCCAAATCCATTCTGTCTAAAGACGTGTGCTGCATAAGCCCAAATAGGACATCAAAGATTGACTGCTGGGGAAACTGTAAGGTGCTGTAGTGGGGCTTGTTTATAGCACCAACACCACTGCCCACCCTTTGAGTTCAATTCTAGGACAGCATGAGGAGGATCATATATGGTGTGGCTGTATATGTTTATACATAGACAGTTTGACTATGTATCTGGCATTGACTTCTTTACTATTATGACACTTTACCTAAATCAATAATTATTTACATCGATTCAATCGGTTTTCAGCATTTGAGAGTGATCTGAAACAAAACAAATGTCTAAATAGTCTGGGGCTTGCTTTTAGAAGAAACCTGGAGGCAAGGTGAGCAGGGCAAGGCAGCAGGATGAGGATGGGACTCACGGGGGAGCGGCTCACAGTAAGCCTGTTAAAAAATCCGATTAGTACCTACAAAAGAGACTCACCGACTTCATGATGAGCAAAGTACCTTCAACATTAATAGCATCTCAAAGGTAAAACTTCTGTTCCCGAACACCATGTGTTAGCAAAGACACCCGCAATGCCCACCAAATTCAAAGAGCTCCACGTTGCTCAAAAAATGAAGACCGATTCTCTGATACTGTCTGAGGACATTACTTACAGCCAGCTGTCAAGGCCACCACAACCATGTGAGCAGCTCTGACACCTGGTATTGCTAAAGAAACCTTCAAAGTCTACAGGATCCTAAAAAACTGCCAGAAGCTTCCAGCCAGACTCGGAATGGGACTCCAGAGAATGGCCGTGGGCTGTTCTGGCCACTCATACAGGGAGAACCACCAGCCATCCCTGGCAAATGCCAACTCATGGTTCTTACACTGCTTCATCTCCATTTCTTTCTCAATGATTAAAATGGAAAACTCTTGTTGGTATCTGCTGCAAAAAGTCCTCAGTTCCATCAAATGTCCAAACCGACTCATGATGCCTCCGAAATCAGGGTGTTTTACTTTGAGGTGAAGCAGTCAGGGGGATTTTCTAGGTTCAGTGAATCTGCTGCACTCCCCCTGCCCCTGCTGTACATCACACCACACACTTCCCATTTTTTTTTAAAGATTTTATTTATTTGAGAGAGTGTGAGAGAGAGCACGAGTGGGGGTGGGGGCAGAGGCAGAGGGAGAAGCAGACTCCACTGAGCAAAGAGTCCAACTTGGGACTTGATCCCAGGACCCGAGATCATGACCTGAGCTGAAGGCAGGTGCTCAACTGACTGACCCAGGTGCCCCCACATTTCCCACTTTTATGACTAAAAACATTCCCTGGGTATTTGAAAATTACAAAAGAACATAAGAAAAATGTAGAAGTCATCCATGCCCTCCCACCACACAGGTAACTACTATCAACTTCTAAAAACATCCTTCCAAGCCTTTTAATGGGCACATAATATTCCTCCTTTTTAACTTTCTCACTACAGTTCAACACACACGCACTACAAGGCACGCCCCCCCACTTTGGTCACTCCCAGCTCCCACACTGCCTTGGGCCCTGCTTTCTTGCCTAACTGCTCTAGGTGGACCCCATTCCATAAACTCCATCTGCTTATAAAGCAGCCACCTCTACATTTCAAAATTACTTCTTTTGAAAAGATGTTAGGGGGGCGCCTGCGTGGCTGAGTCGTTAAGCGTCTGCCTTTGGCTCAGGTTGTGATCCCGGGGTCCTGGGATCGAGCCCCACGTTGCTCAGCGGGGAGTCTGCTTCTCCCTCTCCCACCCCCCCTGCTTGTGTTCCTGCTCTCTCTCTCTCTGTCAAATAAATAAATAAAATCTTTATAAAAAGAAAAAGAAAAGATGTTAGTAATCAATAAAACCAAATTCTACATCTAATGAAAACTGACTATCGAAACATTTAACATGTGTTCTCTGGGTGCAGAAGAAAAAATTTTCTTTAAATATCTGGTTTAACACCCACATTGTACAAATGACGAAATGTTTTGCAGCTAAGAGACCAGCTGGGTGGCTTCGGATTCCACTGCTGACCAGCCCCGGGTCAGGACAGAAAGCAGCCTCGGATGGCTCATGCATGGCTCTTGCCATTCTATCCTCAGCACAGAGATTATTACCATAATAAGTTCTGAATCAGAGGTAGTCAGCCTGCAAAAAATCCTGGCTGAAACTAGCTTCCCAATATTAAAAAAAAAAAGACAAGATCCCATCATACTTGTCAAGTTCAAGCTTTTTTTTTTTTTTTAGATTTTATTTATTTATTTGAGAGAGAGAGAGCATGAGCAAGGGAGGGGCAGAGGGAGAGGGAGAAGCAGACTCCCCACTAAGCAGGGAACCTGACGTGGGGCTCAATCCCAGGACCTGAGATCATGACCTGAGCCAAAGTCAGACCCTTAACTGACTGAGCCTCCCAGGTGCCCCAAGTTCAAACATTTCCATTTATTGAAACCTCTGCCTTAAACAGCTTTTAGGAAAAGATGCACGAATAAGAGCAAATCATGTTTTTTTTTTTTCTCTGTTCATTCCTAATGCCAAAATTAGCACTCTCCAGGTTTCTGTAAATATAATTATGCAAATATAAAGTCTAAGAATTAAGAAAATGTATTACAAAACCTACTCAGGCATTACCCCCTCAGAGCCTGAAGAAGAAACGAGAAATGCAACATGAAAGGAGACATGGAGACCTTTGAAATTCACTTTTGACTTAATGGCAAGACATTTTCTTTCTTTGTAACATCAAATGACAAAGGAGTAGAAAAATAAGATTTTATAGTTTTGTTTTGGTGAAAACTTGGTAATTTGTTCTTAGCTATTTCAAACAGAACTGGTAACCAGTCAACAGAGCAATAACAGAAACTTCCTTGTGGAAGAGAGAAAGAAATATCTTTTTAATGGAAAACAATGAATAAATTTTTTACACAAACCTGGATCCAATTATTAGGAACTCTAACATTTTGGATTCTGGTTACCAAAAAATTATGCCCAAATGACATTCTGCCAAAATGCAACCGAGCTTCAGATGTCTCGGGAGTCAATTCGAGTTGAGAATTAAATTCTAATTAAATGCTGAAGAATAAGAAAGAAAATAATGACTAAGAGACAGGCATCAAGCACGTGGGCCAAATATTTAGCCCCATGAAGAAAACAATAAGATACTTTTAAGTTTTACAGGTACAGATCCTCTTTCACAAAACCCCATATTAAATTAGAGCTGCAAATACTTGTTTGCAGCTGACCAGAAAATTTTGAACTCTTGAATGTAATACAAGATCTGCCAGGACCAAGAGCATATATTAGAAATTAACTTTGTAGCTCAAAGAGAGATCTCTAACACATGTCTTTACTTAGCTGAATTAAGTATCATGGACTTGCAAATCTTTCATTAGCTTTGTAACATTTACCCAGAGAGCATGCACACACCACGAACATGAAATATCTGTTTCAAATATAAGTCCTCATTGGTTAACTTAAAGTACTCACGTCAGCAACTGTGGGCATAAATTTGACACACATATTTGTATCTTAAAATTATTAGATTGTATACACGACCTCAAAAATCTTGCTTTAGCAGTGATCATTTCAGAGGCCTCACTGTGACCCACAGCCATTACTTACATGGATTCATAATCCTCTCCAAGAGATGAATCAAATGTCAGGAGTTACTGAACAGGAGTCAAGCTCCCTCTTGTTAACATTTTTACGTATAAATTATGGCTCATAAGGCTAAAATGCTCACAATTCTGTATAATTACCTTCTTAGCATGAAAGCAGCTGCTGAGGGGGAATTCTATATGCTTAATCAGAAAAAAGCACCCCACCCTGCCCTTAGGAAACAACTCAGCCAGATAAAGCCACACTTCCTTGAGAGAAAGGGCCAAAAAGATGCTGTATTCCAATTCCGGTTGGAATGACTTCTACTATTGGCAGATATCAATTACTGAGTGCACATCACAGGCCAACTAAGTTGAGCAGTTAAAAGCATTACCTCATTAAAGCCTCAACATGATGCTCAGGAAGAAACTAATCTTTATTTTACAGGCCTTGCAAGCTGAGGCTTAGAGAAGTCAGGTGGCCTGCCAGAGCTCACAGCTGACAGGAGGGCACAGGAGTTGGAACCCAGGCCTACAGAGATGGCCAACTGGAGACCCATGGGCCAATCTGGGACACACATTCACTTGGCCCACTCTGTGCTTGTGAACATGTTTAAATAGATGCCAATATTTAAAAATGTTCAAACAAACAAACAAACAAAAAATGCCAATGTCTCTTTCTTCTTGCAAATCACATCTGGCTACCCTCAGGGGCAAGACCACAAGGAGCTGGAATGGAGAAGCCAGACCTGGGCTGTCCAGTTTGCCACAGTCCCTACCGTTCCCTAGCATCCTTGCACTTGAGTAGCTTCACTCATTGGTCCCCTGCTGAGCCCCTACAGGCATCTGCCTTTGTTCTTAAGGACATGGTTATATCTTGAAGACATCAGGGGAAGTCTCCACACACAACTTCTCCCAACACTATGGAGGACACTTGACCTATTCAAGCTCCCAAATACTTGAGTGGCTTAATTGAGACGGAGCCATGTTAGTTCTATTGATAAACCTGAGCAGGTTCAGAAAATTCCTCAGCCCCAGGACCTGCAGTGTCCTTGATTAAGCATGACTATGTAAGCTGTAGATCACTGAAAGGGCTCCATTCTTCGGCAGTGAAGCCAGTTACTTACTGTCATATCTGAAGGTGATGTTGTGCAGCCCGCTGTTTCTGCTGGCCGGCCCCACTCCCTGTGGGAAAACAAGAGAACATGATGAGGAGAGAAGCCAATGTGCTTTTCCAGCACACATCCCCATAGAGTCAAAATGCACACAAGATTGCGAAGACCCAGGGTCATGCCAGATGCTGAGCAATATCTACCACTCTTCCCACCCGCCCTGTGCCCCTTCTCCCCCACTGGCTGCCAACCTCCCTCCAGCCCAGGAGATTCCTAACTTCCAGGCCAAGAGCATCATGAGCACTCACTTCCCCCAAGACAAAAGGAGCATGCTGTTCTGTGTTTGGGGGTTAAATAATAATTCATTAACAGTAAAATTGGGAGAGAGACCATGAGCTGCCAGCTGGAGCCCTTCCAGTTGGATCCGCTTTGAGCACTGATTGGTTATAAAATTTGCCTACCAGACACTCTCGTCCAAAAGCTCTATTAAGCCACGACAGATAGGCAATTCCTCAAGTCTAAGGAAACAGGTTTCTCATTCCAAGACCGGGAATGATTGTGGGAATAAGCCATTACTTTTAATGAGAAAATTCTTCACTGTATCCGTACCTATGCTTGGAATATATAGGGTGGGTCATAAAAGAAAAAGAAAAAAGACTTTAAAAGGCCTAACTAACTTTTGGTGATGTGGCCGTTAGCCAACTGCACTCTTCATAGCAGGGATAACAACTCCGCCAGACTCCCCACTTTAATTACAGCATCCACAGAGGGAGCACCGGAATCCTCCCATTGCCCCGCCCTTTCCTAACGACCACTTATCCATCATGGGAAAGAGCAGCTACAGATCCGCCGACTCTGGTTTAACTGTTTCTGTAATAATCGGCAAATGTGCCATTCAGCATTAATTGCAGAATTCTCCAAAACAGTTAATTCTGAAACGCTAAATGATGGGAAAATATTCTAACCACACCACTAAAGTTTCCACTCAACCAAGGGGATGCTGGGGGAAAACCATATTCTGGCAGCCCAGTATTTAATGGGCAATTGTCACACTGAGACACAATGTGCAGAACCCTTCTGATGGAGCCCAGGGTCTCAGGCCACAACCCCATCACATCCATATGCTGGAGGCATGTTCACACTGCTTATCCTGAAGCCAGCTATGCCCAGTGAAACTCTATCCCTGAGCTCGGATAAACATGGACCTCAGGAAAGCACAGCTGTGCAGAAAGGGATGCACACAAGCACGCACGCACACACACACCACAATTCTAATTCAAGTGAGAAATAAGCACTAAGAGGAAATCTAAATCAATGTGGTACACTAGCCCATGATCTACTGGGGCTCCCCTTCTTCCTGATGTACCTTCCTTCTCCAGCTTTCTTGCTTCCATCCTCCCTTTCCCACATACACAGGATTCTGGATTTCCTCCCCTGAGCTGAAACACTTTGGAAAGGGTGGTTTTCTTATGGAAATCTTAAATGCCTCCATAATTCCTTAGGGAAAATCCTCTAGCATACCACTAGAGGAGGCCCAACTTCCAGATGGCCATGAGTGGGGTACCACGACCAAGCAGGACAACCCCTAGGAAATGCCCAAGACACCCAAACCACACCCTTCTCCTCCCTTACAAAGCCCCAGGATAGAAAATCACTCACCATCTATTACGAGCCAGACATTATGCTAGGTACAGTGGTGAACAAAACAGCCACTGTCCCTGTCCTCAAGAGCAAAGTAACTCATTCCTTCAAAGGACACTAATGGGGTATGTGGATCACATGTAATGTACATAGACGAATTTCAAATCACACCCTGACCCTCCAAGAACTCTTAGTGTGACATAAAGGTATATGTAGCTCGGCTGAAGAGCCAGCCGTAAGTAAGCATACAGCCAGGAAGCACCCCACAAAGGATGATTCCAGGGTGAGGACAGCACACCCCCAGAAACTTGAAAGAAGGAAGGATAACTGGACTAGAAGGGAGAGGAAAAGGGAGCATCATGGGAGGGAAACAAAAATGCAAGGGGGCCAAGGTAAGTACCTTAATCCTTCCATTCTCCTGCTGGTGACCATGGGCATGGTCACTTCACTCCACCTGGTCCGAGCCTCCTCAACTATCTTCCTAAAAAGATAATTTGCACGACTTTCCCCTGGGAAAGGGGTTTGAGGAGGATCACGTGAAACCCTGTAGAGGAAGCGCTTTTCAAAAAGGAAATGCATTTAATAGCATGCTCTCCGGCATGGAGGACTCTAATGACCAGTCACCTTACTTGCAAGACTGTCAGCTTTTCACTTTGTTCTTGTTCTCCCCATATTTCTACTGCAGCATGTTTTTCTTTTAAAGATTTTTAAGTAATCTCTACACTTAATGTGGGGCTCGAACTTACAACCCCAAGATCAAGAGTCACAGGCCGTCCAGACTGAGCCAGTCAGGTACCCCTATAGCAGCACGTTTTTAACAGGTATTTACTGGGCGCTTGCAATGAGCAATGTATTGTGGAAAGAAGCCCAACATCGTGAGATGTGCTCTATCCTGCAGACAAGAACTTAAATCCCTCCAAATAAGGTCTGTGCTGCATGCAGAGCTGTTCAGAAGGGGGCCCAGTGAGCTGGCCTCAAAGGACAGTGAGGCTTGCATACAGCATTGATTCACTACCCACAGAGCATTCCACCTGCACCCAGGCCCTGCAGGGCTGGGCACTTGGCCTTGAACCAGACCTGGGTCCTAATCTTAAGGGGCTTTGGCCACCAAGGTGATCTCCTAATGTGTAAATCTGCCCTCACTCTTCTGTTCCAAGCCCATCACCAGCTCCCTGTCCCTCGTAGAACATTCCGGATGTGGTTCCTGCCTCTCTTCTCAGCCACTTCCCTCCCTACCTGCCAGACTCCTCCAGGCACTGCATTATGGCTCAGCACATGTTCTGGAGAACTTCCACAGCCCAGAATGCCCTTCCCATCAGCCAGGTCCTGTTCCCTTCATAGGCTTTCTGCCTTAGTGTAGCTCCGTCACACTGTGTCCCTGACACATAGATCCACCTGCATACTCACTTGATGGGGGTATGATAATCCATCCCCACAACCTGACCAGCATGGCACTTCTGCCAATGTACATGCAAAATGGTACTTCTGATTCCACAGAAAATCAGAGACTAAAAGACCCTGTGACCAAGCCTGGTCCTTGAGCTCAGAGGGAACAGAGCACAGAGCTCAGTTCCATGACAAGGACTTGCTCCCGTATGCACTGGAAGACCTTTCACTCTTGGAAGTTGTCCAGGGCCCGGTTTCTCAGCACATGCATCAGACAGATGCTCCACCAGGCTGTCCTCAGTTCACACCCAAATAATGCACCTGCTGCTCCCGAGCCCTCAGAAACCCTATCAGAAATGGTGTGCCCAGGCTAGCCCACAAAGCACTACTGTTTTCTTTATACTTTGTGGTAGACAGAATAATAGCCCCCCCAAAAAAACATGTCCACATCACAAGCCCCAGAATCTGTGCTACTTTACACAGACGGCAAAAAGTACTACATAGATGTGATTAAGTTTAAGGAACTTGAGATGGGGAAATTATTCTGGATTATCCTGATGAGCCAAATGTAATCACAAGGATCCTTCTAAGTGGGATTCAGGAAGGTCAGAGAAGGAGAAATGACCACAGAAGTAGAAGGCAGAGAGACCAGCATCGATTTAATACACTACTGGATTTGAAGATGGAGATAGAAGGGGCTAATAAGCCAAGGAATGTAGGCGGTCTCTAGATGCTGGAAAAGGCGGAAAATTGGTTCTCCCCTAGAGCCTCCAGAAGGACCCAGCCCTGCCAACATCTTGAGTTTAGCCCCACAGACTCATTTTGAAATTCTGACTTCAACAACTATAAGATAACGAATTTGTGCTGTTTTAAGTCACTAAATTGTGGTAATTTGTTACAGCAGCAACTGAAAGCTAATACATACATATACTTTTAGCAGCAGTATGGTTGAAATGGATCTCAGTGTCACACTCGCCCATGTGCTGCCATTTGCCCCTCCCCACACCCAGGGCAGACTGACTGATCCCTTGTCACCACACTCTATCCCACCCTGGCTGCAGGCAGACATGGGACACTGACCCATCAGAGCTAGCTGCTTCAGATTCTGCCATCCTAGACACAGGCTTCTGTGGGCTAGCCTTGGACATACCTGGAGTAGAAGAGTGGTTAACAGAATGGGCTTTAGAGCTGTACAGATGTGTGTTCAAATCTCCCCCTCTCAAGCTATGTGACCTGAGACAAGCTTCTAAACTTTCCTGAGCCTCATTTCCCTGAGCTCTATAAAGTGTTTGAATAAAACTTCCTGGAAAAGCTCGGCGTGGGACTGTGTGAGATGACACGTACCAAGCTCTCTGCACAGCATGTGACATGTTGAAAGAGTGATGGCACCATTCCTGGGAAGACTCCTGCCCTAATAAGCAAGGAGAGAGCTGTGCAGCGTGGGGGTATGTGAAGTAAAAAGAGAAATGCTCACAGGAAGGGGCATCTCCAGATGTGATCAGTCTCAGCATCCAGACCTGGGGGGTCTAGCAGCTGGATGGACAGGTCAGGGCAAGGTGACAAGGGCACTAACCACTAGACCACAGAATGGTCTTGGTGGGAACTGGGCAACCCAGTGATCCCCATCTCTGGTGAGTGCTCAGGTTGGATCTGATGGGGAGACACTGAAGGCAAAGTGACCAGGGCAGCACCCCTATGCCCTCATCCTCCGCCCAGCTTGCACCACAGTCCTGGGCCTGGCCCATAGTCAGCCTTTGGTAAATATTAGTTTTCTGCCTGAGTAAATGAATTCATGACGACGAAACCAGGTAATGCACACCAAGAACCCAAGAGGACCTAGCTTCGTGTGACAGGGTGATTTATGGGCTTGGAATCAGGACTCACACTAAGAGAACATGGGTAAGCGACTTACAAAGCTGGTCAATGGCTTTGGAAGCTGTTTTTCAGTAAATAATTCTAAGCTTTTAGCTACTATACCCATTTTGATATTTAATGAGCTTACAATTAAGAATACTTGTTTGTTGCCTGTTACCTAAAATCTATAAATGCCAATGCCGTGGCCTCAGGGTGTCACATTCTTAGTTCATTAACCACCCCCCTTTGCTGCACTTAGGGCAGCTTTTAATTTGTTCCAATGCTAGCTGCAAAGCAAGCCCCAGGTGCCTGGGGCTCTGCTATGAACACTGTAGAGTGAGCCGGGACGGAAGAAGCAAATGGGAACATAATGGGGAAAACATCTTTTACTCAGGAAAGGGGGAGGGGACGATAACCCATAAGTGCTCTAAAGGAATAAAATTCAAAACCCATACCATGCTCCACCCATACGGCAAAAAAGCAAAGGCCTGGACACAAAGACAGCCACAGGCAGGGATCCCACACAGAGCAGCCACGAGGGGCCATTTGAGGGCCCATTTCCTGAGGGGCCTTGGGGGTTCTAAGCCCATTGAAGACACCAACTTCCCAGAGCAACATTTCCAATCCAGCTCCAAAACAGCTTAGCTGCCATTTTGGCAAAATGCATTTTGAAAAGGACTGTGCTAACTGTAGTAACCCCCTTTCCAGTGGAAGGCAGGCCAAACAATAAGGTCTAATCAAGACTGCTTTCCAATCAGCTAAGGACCTCTGAGAAAGCTGGTAATGTTTTAGTGAACTGAGTTTGGGTGAAAATTTAAACAAGAGCATCCACCAGAAAGAACTGAGATAATGGGTTTTGTTTTTTTTTTAAAGATTTTATTTATTTATTTGACAGAGAGAGACACAGCGAGAGCAGGAACACAAGCAGGGGGAGTGGGAGAGGGAGAAGCAGGCTTCCCACCGAGCAGGGAGCCCGATGCGGGGCTCGATCCCAGGACCCTGGGATCATGACCTGAGCCGAAGGCAGACGCTTAACGACTGAGCCACCCAGGCGCCCCAAGAGATAATGGGTTTTTAAAGGCACATTGAGCGACTACTTAAAAAACTAAGGCCAACTTACACTTTCTATTTTCCCTAACATTTCCTCCACCTTGGGTTTCCAGTGTGTCAATGAGATGTAAAAGATAGCAGACAGCTCTGTGAGGCTTAAAATGCACAACAGGCCTGACATTTTTGTCTCTGACCAGTGGACATGGTGAAGGCAAGAGGGAGAACATGGGGTCAATTTATTCTGCACAGGTTCAGTTCAGATGGTCTCATAAATGAAGTCAGATCCCACTTCAGTTCAAACCTTTAACTAAAAAAAAAAAAAAAAAAAAAAAAGTGTGGGGCTGGAGAGGGGAGGAAGAAGTCAGCAAAAAGCAGAGAAGCCCCAGGTGATGTAAGCTGAGGAGAATGCCGGCAAACACAAAACACAAGGCAAATAAATCACAAAGCCAGCTTGGGTCTGGATCTATTCAAGATATTCTTCTCCACATTCCGGGAGCTGTTCTCTCTCACTTTCCAACTCGATGCAACCAACTTCAGGAACGAAGAGTGCCCACTGTCTGATTTGGGGAGGTGGGGTCTCGGGTGCCCAGCAGGGAACACACGAGCTCTGGGGGAGCGCCGGTGTGTTCCCACCAGCAATTACTGCGTCGGCCCAAAAAGACCCGGAGATCTTAAGCTAATTAGAGAGATTTGCTCGAGGAGGTAGGAAATCACTACTCCAAAGCATCGCCTGTGTACCAGACCAAAGCCGTAATCATGATTCATCTCTGACATGTTGCTAATCAGCACACACATGTTCCTAATTTCACGCTCCCCAAAGGAAAGCTGAAGGGACAATTGTTTCTGAGTTCTAACATGGAGCCAACTGATGCCAAGTGACCATGTGTTCTGCTTATCAAACCGAGAGCTCTAGTTTCCATCTAAGTGGCTTTTTACCCCTCCTCCCCTCCCCCACCCTCATGCCCAAGGAAATCCATTCACTAAAGATGTGTTAGGGCATTTATAGGAGTTGTTTCTCAGATAGCAACTTTTCTTTTCTTTTTTTTTAAATTGAGATAGAATTGACATATAACATTGTATAAGTTTAAGGTATACAATGTATAGATCTGATATGTTTATATATTGTAATAGCAACTTTTCTAACAGGCCTAAATGGAATGGAATGTATTTTTAAATGTCTTTCCCTGCTCCAGACTTTAATTTTCTTATTGCTTTGCCACTGGAATATACACATGCAGTGAAAGCCCAGAGATATCAACACACACACACACACACACACCCCGCTGACTCTTCTCCTGTGTTTAAAAACAAAACAAAACTCTGCAGCCTTCTTAGTTTTCACAAAGCAAAAAGCCCAAGTACTTTTTCCAATTAAGTCTGTTAAGGATCTGGGCTGTGTGTTCTCCCATGGCTGACACTCACAAATAGACAGGATTGTTCCATTTTTCCAATTCTCAAAACGTTAAAAAGCAAGCTATAAAACATGCCTCTGGCTAGAGAGCCAGACCTTTTCCCTCAGCTGCACACACCACTCCCATCCACTCAAATGAGAACCGCATGGTAAAGAACTGGCATCTTTAAGGTAACCATCAACCCATCTGCAGTTTCAAGAGCACACACAGACAACTTCGCAGACACAGATTAGCTGGTTTTCTGTAAATACTGGGTACGAAGAGGAAGCAAGCAACCAACCATCCAAACATCCACCCAGCAAACCGGCTACCAGCTTGCACCCACTTAGCTGTTAAAGGTAGTTATAAAAACTTCACTCCAGAAGCTCAAGACAGTATCTTCCTGCAAGGGCAAATAGTGATTAGACAATAGGGGAAAACTTAATGCTGTACACATGATTGTTATGCCTAAGCTCAGAGGAAATGTTCGGATCAAAACAAAACTACTAATAAAAAGGCTTAGGACCACACAGAGAGCGTGCACTGAATTATGCCGCTTCAAATACTGTTTCTGAGGCCCGGGGACGGAGTCTCCAAATACTGTATCACATCTGGAATTCTGCTTTTACAGCAGAAATGCCTGCAGAAATGGATTGTGACGTTGCCATGGGGACCCAGCCTCCTCCGGCCAGGCAGGTCCCCGGCGTGCCCCACACATGTGCTTCCTTCAAGGTGGATTTCGCATATTTGGAAATTATGGAAGGCTGCCCTTTTAGGTTTTAGTGCTAATCGAAATATCACAGGCTACACTCGGAAAGCAAGGCGACCCCTTCTGTCAGCCTATTATTTCTGTCCACATGGTGGTCTCAGAGAGAAAAACCTCCTTAAAATAACAGTGGGAAGCAGCAAGTCAATATTAGACCCCTTTTCAAAAATTATCTGTGGCTTTTCCCCCTTCCTCTGGGAAGGAGACAGGCTTCAAAAGCATCCCCTTTAAACTCTCTCGTTCTCTGGCTGCAAAAATCCAAGTGAAGTGAACCTGTGCACACAGCTGCCTCCCATTGCTGGCCTACAGGAGGGACCCCAGGCTCCAGCTCGGTTGCTTGCCATCACAGGAAGTGAGCCGCTAACACCATCCCGGCAGGGCTACTGGCCAAGGCAGGGGGTCTTCACTTTGAATTGTTGTCCAGGGGAAAAAGGTTTCTAGAACCCATAGGAGAATCCTGTGAGAAATATTCCTTACCCAATTTCCCCCAGAAACGTTCTTACATAAGTTGGGGGCATTCCCAGAACTCTCAGAGGAAACCCAGGGCTTCACCGGTCCCGGGTCCAAAGCCATGTGTAGACACGAAGAATCTAGAGACTCCACTTAGAAAGGAGGAGGTACATCTGGGTTTCCCCACTTCCCTGGGATGCAGCTCCACCAACCGACCCCTCTAGGCGTGGATTCATACACACACACGAGTGCAACCCCGCTCTGGTGCTGGCAGGTGTCCCCAGCCACTCCTCATCCTGCCACCATCCTGCCTCCCAAGACCCCAGGTGGTTCAAAACAATGGTCAAGACCCTCCTCTCTCTTTTCCCAGGAGCATTCTCCCGTCAGTTCTAAATAGAATGTCTCAAGCCAAAGCAACAGTGCCTCTTCCAATATGTAGCTGCCTCTCTGCAAGGTCTGGCCTTTCCCCGATTTCCTGGGGGTAAGGGAGGGAATTGGCCGGCCCAGAGGTGAAGCACCAGTCACAAAGCCCCATGTGCAGATCAAGGGGGCTCATGGGAAAACTGGTTCTCAGCCTGCCCCATTCAGTGTGACCTCCAGCCTGAACCATTTCCATCTAGTCTCTTCAATACCCCATCCCAAAATGTCCCCCTGAGATGCAGCTGGGATTTGTGAACGTGTGTATGTCTGTCTCTGTGCGCACCCAGCCATGCAGAAGAAAAAAAAAAAAAGCACCAGGAAGTCAGCAGCTCAGCTCCAGGTGTTAACACTTAGCGCATCCTGCCCAGCCCCCTCCAGCTTGAGGCCGGCCGCCTGGGAGCCGGACACAGCAATTAGGCCCTTCCCGGGCCGGGCGCCTTTGTCCCCTCGCTAACATCATTAGTGTCTGACTTCCTGTGCACAACGGGGCCTCCCGGGGGGCAATCGCAGGCTGACCGGGGCAGGGCATTAGACTTCCTTTGTCAAAGACCCTCAAATGTTAACAAGCATGTGAACAAGCCTCTCTTGCGCCCCCCCCCCCCCCCGCCCTGCCATCCCCCCCAATCCCCTCCCCACCTCAGCCACTCCTCCAGCCCACCAAACACTCAAATCTCAACAGCCTTGGTTCTGCCCGACTGGTGGGAATCCGAGTTACTTGAGAGCAGTATCAAGACTCGTTGATCGAGCAGAGTTTCCTTTCTGCAGAAAAGGTCAACAAATGTGATTTTCTAGAGCCGGTCCCCTACAAATATGCCATTCCCATTTATCGAGTGCCTGCTGCTTACCAGGTCCGTGTCACTGGTCTGGTATTAACTAGGTGAACATGAACAAAGATGAAGATGCTCAGACGTGAGTCGCAGGCTATGCAACACCCAGTTCAGCACCCCTGTCAGCACAGGGGTCCCCTTCACACGTGCTCACGGGCTGAGGCACAAGATTGTGTCAAGATGCAAGGATATGCTGAAGGTTTGAGTGATATTCCCAGGCTTTCAAACACTGATCACATCTGAAACCGGGGGAAAGTATGAGCTGCTACACAGGTACAACACCATCACCATCCCTCTCTCAGCAACACTCTCACCACCAGGACCAACGTCACTAAAATCCTCTCATTTCCTCCTCCATCCATCTCAACAGAGGGTCTCAGCTTCACATGTGGGGACACAGAGGTCTCTGAGAATTTGGTGAGGGCTGTGGCCCAGGTGCGTACACACAAGCGTGCACGCAGTATTTCAGGAAGCTTCGAGACCCATGCAATCCACTGGGGGCCCCCACCAGCCTGCCTTATCCATAGCTCAACAGCTTAACACCAGGTGCACAGAAGCACACCCTGAGTGGTTCAGTGATCCAAGGGAAACTTTGGTGATTAAAAGCAAAATTCAAATGGCAGAGGGAGGTGGTTGGGAGTAATCACCTCAATTTTAAATAGAACTCTGGATTGATGCCTCAACTCTAATCCTTCACAGGCAGTATTTCTTACAACTCCGTAATTGAACACTTCACGATGTTGGGACTCATGAACTTTACAAAGTAGCAACGTAAAACACAACTATTTCTGCTGTTATCTGCACCGGCCCATTAAGTGGGACACACAGAACACCTTTCAGACCACAAGTGACAACAGTCATGTCTGCAGTCAAGTCAGTTTCACCGAATCAAGTTAAAAAATAAACAATGTGGCTATTTCTTTTTTTTACCGTACTCATGGTATCCAGAAGATCGAGAGAACAGCTGATTTCCCCTGCTCCTGCTCAGTTGCCTTGGCGGTCTATGGTGTTTGTGGTCAACACACAAAATTGGGCTAGGTTTTGGATATGTTTTTAAATATTTGCCCAAAAATAAATAAATAAATATTTGCCCAAGAGCTGCAGTTGAGGATAATCTAAAACTCCATTTTTTTTTAATGAAGAATAATCTATGGCTTTGATTTCTATTCTAGACATACCAAACTTCAAAGCTTCAAAAAGATGTTGGTAGACAGAGAAAGGACATGAGCACTTCTGTGATGCCAAGTCCACCACAAGTTTATTTTGATGAACTTTACAAGTTTCAAAAGAGTAAAGTCACTACTGGTTCTGATTTTTACATTTTGCCAAGCTAATTTCAAAATAGCAGGCAATCGGAAGAATATACTCAGACACTAATGGTCTTTGCAACTTTTATGTCTCCCCACTTCTTGGATGGAAGCCAGCAGTCTGCCCTTAAACTATAAGCAATAAATCTAGAAGACTCTCCTAATATCCCAATGATACCACATGGAATTCCCATTAAAGCACACACATACACAATGACATACCAATTAAATCACTGGGTGATTTAGGCCAGGAAATGATTGTGTTTGCCAAGAAATATTCAGCTTTGTTTTAAATTCCTTGAACAGCTAAAATGTCATCCTGAGAAGGAGGGCAAAGAATGATGTAAAAATGAAGAATCACTGTCTTGGTTGATTTCAGACTTAGATAAACTTTCCCGTGGGTGAACGGAGGCAGTACAGACGTCCCAGGAACGAAGGCCTCCCTATAATACCTCTCTGAGGACTCCTGGCACAGATTGGTATAGAGGGGGAAATGAGAAAGCAGATTTGTATGAGACAGACAAGGCAATGGCCCAGCAGTTAGGGGCACACTTCCGCCCTGATGAAGTGGTCCTGGGGGTGGGTTCCAGCTCCTCTCCAACAGGACTGATGCAAGCAAAATGGCACACAGCACTTTCTTGGTCAGGCCATAGGAAGAAATCAATGCACCTTGTCCCCTTCACTAGGCTTCCCATAGAGAGATGTTTACAAAATCAAAGCAATATGGGGGAAATAAATTAGAAGCCTGTAACATTTTGTCATGAGGTTATGGTAAAACACTTACCAGAAGAGAAAAAAAAAAAAAAACCAGAACAAAGCAGTGACTAAGTATTTCAAAAATAAAAAAGGGAGGTCAAAGTTTCTGGCTAAAATGACTTCAATCTAAGAAGGAGCTGGGTCGATACAAGGCCAAGCTTCAGGCGAGTAGCCCTGTTTTGTGGGGCACAGAGCCAGTGAATTCACAGGAGTGCTGAGGAGGAAAAGCCCCAGACAGGCATGGCTGCCCAAGGCGTGGTGGGCAGGAGGCTGGGGCGGGCACCGGGGTGCATCTGCCACTCCCCCGTCTGCCCGGGAGGGATGCGATATTCCCTGGTTCTCAGAGAACCCAAAGAGTGGGTTTTCAAGTTTCTAGGAAAAAGTGTAGGCTTTTCTTTAGACCAGGGCTTTATTATTTTTGTAAATATAACAAGGCAAAGGAAATTTAAGTATAGACAATATGAAAATCCTCCCCAGTCAACATCAACACTACTATATTGTATACTTCAAAATTGCTAAGGGACTAGTTCTTAAATGTTCTCACCGCAAAAAAGAAACGATAATTATGGGACTTGATAGAGGTGTTGGCTAAAGCTTCAGTGGTAATCATACTGATACATTTAATGTAATCAAATCAACATATCATATACCCTAAACTTATACACTGTTATATGTTAATTATATCTCCATTGAAAACAAAAAGAAAACCCTCCCCCAACATCCTTCCTTCTCCATCACTTTGACGACTCTTCTGGACTCTCTCTATTGCATGCATCACATGGACTATGGCTTGACATAAGTTAGATCCTAATATAGAGAACACTTATTCTGATAAATCTTCACCAGCTAATAATGAATGCAGTGCCTTTTGGGAGAAGTATGTGGGGCCAATGGAAGAAATAAAACAAAAGATCCTAATGAGGTAAGAATTAGGACCACTGGGCCAAATTCTTTCTAAAGGTCCTGCCAGCTCTAATTATCCATCATTCTCTACCAAGAGAAAGCACCTATTAAAAAGTAGTAAGACAGGCCCTCTCGGGGCACCTGGATGGCTCAGTCCTTAAGCGTCTGCCTTTGGCTCAGGTCATGATCCCAGGGTCCTGGGATCAAGCCCCGCATCAGGCTCCCTGCTCCGCGGGAAGCCCGCTTCTCCCTCTCCCACTCCCCCTGCTTGTGTTCCCTCTCTTGCTGTGTCTCTCTCTGTCAAATAAATAAATAAAATCTTTAAAAAAAAAAAAAAGACAGGCCCTTTCACCTGTTCTACAACTGGTTGCGTACATGAAAAAGGCAACAGGACAGACACATCGAGAAGGCTTCCCAGTGCAGTGTATACCTGTTGCTATTTCAGTAGGCTGCCTGCTGACTTGGGTATCCTGGATGCGGTAACGCCGTTCTGTTGGGTAACCAAATTACTATAACTTATCCTGAAGGTCCTTAAAAATTACATGAATTTAGGGGATTTTATGATTACTCGGCTAGTCTCACGTAAATAACAGAATTGTGTAAAATGAAAAAGGAAACTCTGGCGAACCCAAGAAGAGGGCTGACAACATCCTCCGGACTACACAGTAATCACATTACAGCCGCATAAAAGCCTAAGAGCTCAACTCTTTGGAGGAAGGCAGCTGGAAGAACACCAGTGTGGGGAGATTCTACAGAGCAAGCTGAAGAGATGAAACCATTCATTTGCTAAAATTGTAAATTCTATTTTGCAATTAAAATCATAACACATGTGTAGCCTGGGCATCGAAGAAGGATGATCTCTGCCTCAAACACTTCACCCGATCTAAAAGCAATATTTAACCGTACCCCAAGGTTCTCTCTTCCTCATTTACTCAGGAATAACCTCAGATAATGCTCTAGAATTTATCAACAGATGTTTTAAAGGCTAGAAACGTACTTTACACTGGGAAGGCCATTACAAGTGATTGAGAATGAATGTGCTCAGTTAGCTATGCGACTGAGCTCAAGTGTAAGAGAATTTCAGAGAAGGAAGTGTTGAACAGAAGAAGGCTCCCCGGAGAAGTGTCTTCACAGAGTAGACAAGTCCCTAGCTGGACCCTAGAGCACTGGGGGCTTTGAGGTGGTGAATGGGGAGACTATTTCAAGCAAACACATGCACAAATGCACAGGTAACCAACTATACCACCCCCATGGCAAGCATTCAGTAAATGGCCTCTACACCTTGAGGTAGATGTGGAACCTTCCTCATTAGCCAGAATCACCATTCTAGCAGTCCTGGAGTAGGTGACCAATACCCTCAGGCTTCTATCTGAAACACCCCAACTGGCCCGAAAAAATGGGCACCAGAGGGGCTGGGGCTCAGTAATGCATGTGGTGCATCTTGCAGTCAGGCAAGACCAGAACAACGTGGTCCTTAGAGAGGTGAGCACAAGCCTGATTTGGCAGGCAGGATTTCAGGGGAAGGGCTTCTGATCCGAGCCAAGGTGGGAATGGGCTAGGCTCCAGGTAGAGAAGAAAGAGGCAATAAAACAGCAGCTTCAAAGGATAAACCAAAGGACCAGAGAGTTGAATCAAAGGGATGAGGCAGACCCCAGGGCCTGCAGACCAGAGGCACCAGTGACAAAACAGAGAAGTCCAGAGTGGGGTCTCATTACACCTGTCCTCTTATTTTCAGGACGGGCCTGATTCCTTGGCCCTAATACAAATGGAAGACATTCTGGAAGGAGCAAGGGGAGGCCTGGTCACCATCCACTTGCAATTTTCACCCCATCTTTCACCTCCATGACAAAAAATGTCACTAACTTTTGAAGAGTGGAAGCCCAAGCTGGGAGTCTCCATCAGCACCCCTCTCATCTTCCCCAGTCCCTCCCACACATCTCGACTCTGTCTACACCCGGGGTAAACCAGTGCCACGCTCCCAGGTAGAGTTCACTATATCCGAGAGAAGAAGACTGAAACAAAGACCCTTTGTCTGCTTTTACCAACTCTTCAATGAAATTTCTAAAGACAAGAATCACTAAATATAATCTTGAAAAATCTAACATTGGCACAAAAGGACAGATAGTGCAGGATTCCTCTGATATGAGGTTCCTAGAGTGGTCAAATTCACAGAGACAGAAAATAGAATCAGGAGGCTGCGGGGTTGGGTGGGGGCAGGGAGAATGTGGAGTTACTCTTTAATGGGCACAGAGTTGCAGGTTAAGAAGATCAAAGTTCTGGAGATGGAGGGTAGTGATGGTTGCCCAACAATGTGAATGTACTTAGAGCCACTGAATTAACACTTAAAAATGGTTAAAATGGTAAATTTTATCTTGTGTCTCTTTTACCACATTTTTGAGCAGGATTTTGAGGAGGAAAGTAACAGTAATAAAATAGTGCTATAGCACATTTGCAGAAGAACTAGGAAGGTGGCCAGTTGGAGCTGAGCTGGGTGGGCCCGCGAGGCGGCCACTGCAGGTGTCCAGATGTGAGGCGGTACAGGTCGGGTCTATGGGGCATTTTTAAGAACAAAGGCGGGACTTTGGGACAAATGTGATACAGAGATGATGGAATATTCCAAGGTACCTTGAGGGCTCCTATTTTGGGAATTTGGGAGACTGGTGATTTTTGGAGCAATAAAGAGAACACTGCAAAGGAAGAGTACTTTTTTAAGGGGGATGTGGAGAAAAACTTAGTGAAGGTAAGGTGACTAGAGAGTCTTTTTTTTTTTTAAGATTTATTTATTTATTTATTTGACAGAGAGAAACACAGCGAGAGAGGGAACACAAGCAGGGGGGTGGGAGAGGGAGAAGCAGGCTCCCCGCCGAGCAGAGAGCCCAATGTGGGGCTCGATCCCAGGACCCTGGGATCATGACCTGAACTGAAGGCAGACGCTTAACGACTGAGCCACTCAGGCGCCCCTAGAGAGTCTCTTCTAATACCATATTTTTTTTGAAACATAGAAGACAGAAAGTCATATGTGAAGTCATGTCACAGAACCTTAGGGATAGATGGGCTAATAGAAGGAATAAAGAAAAGCAAAAGGTGAGGAACTGGGCTTTGTGGGACTACCCACAGTTAGGGCACGTGAGGAGGAAAAAAATATAGAAGAAGTGAGGTTGGCCAAGTAGAGGAGCCCAGAAAAGCCTTCAGGCAGTGAAGAATGAAACAAAAATTAAAATAAAGAATATCAAATAGATTACATGTAAAAAATGTCAAAATGGATATTGTCAACACAAAAACCACCTTGCTGATGATACAAATCCCTGAGAAAATCATCATATTGGTGGATCATTTAGAATCACTCCTCCATATCAATTCCCAAGTCTTTTGCTGCTATTCAAACTCATCCCCTAGTTTCCTATAAAAGTAGAAAGCATATTAAAAGAACCATCTAAATAAAATCTTTTCATATGTTTGAAAACTTAAGAAAACAAGTGATGATAGCACTGGAAAAATGTACTGAAAGACTGCTGGTCACCGTCAGGGTTTTGTGTGCAGGTAAAAGTTACTATGTAGGCAGCTACCCTCAGAGTCAAGATCCTCCCAGGACAAGCCTCCAATCTCTCATGTTAGGGAGAAGAACATAGGACCCCAAGTCACTGTACCTCCCAAGATCTGCTCAGTGCTTTATAGTTTGAGCCACAGTTAAATTTGTAAAACGTTTTTGCAATTTTTGAAACAATGCTATCTGAAAAATATAGAGGCAACCAACACTGAATTAACCACTAGTTCTAAATCAGGTCATTTTCTTAAAAAAAAAAAAAAAAAACTTTATTTATTTATTTATTTGACAGAGAGAGACACAGCGAATGAGGGAACACAAGCAGGGGGGAGAGGGAGAGGGAGAAGCAGGCTTCCCACTGAGCAGGGAGCCCGATGCCGGCTCGATCCCAGGACCCTGAGATCATGACCTGAGCCGAAGGCAGACGCTTAATGACCGAGCCACCCAGGTGCCCCAGGTCTTTTTTTTTTTTTAACCAAATACTCCAACCAACTGGTTTAATAACTAGCATTCCAAATCATCGACAATTCCCCAGAACTCTGAAAGTCGAAAAGATAAGGTAGAACATTATTGGTATGACTCAAAGCTATCAAGTTAAATTTCAGTTCAGGCAAACCTTATTTGTCCAAAGCTCATGAAAATGGTGAATTTTTGCACAAAGTCACAAATACAAATATTAATTTTCAGACTATTCTGTTTTGGACATTATCCAACACTTGTGGCCATTTGACAGATGTACATCCAATAGTACTGACAGGCTTTGTAGATCAATTTTGGCTTCCGGGGCTAACAACCTTCTTCCCTGAAAGTAAAGGAATAAAGCCAAAGTTTGGTCGAAACTTGCTTCCTCTCTGAGAAGAGGATTACACCTGTACAGTTTATTTCCAGACACTCAGAACAGGTCTAGAGAAAATATTCTAAGAAGCAGTAACTGCCACACTGGTTAAATGCTTATCACTAATGAACATTTATTGGGTAGTAACAGAGCCATAACCCTCATAACTTAACCACACTACACTTCTATATTTCCAAAGGTACTTCATTTCATAAACATAATTTTTAAAGGCATACAAAAAAACTCCTGCAATCACCAGTTTGAAAAGAGCCATGTCATCTTATAAGTTCCCCAACATAGCAAATGCCTCATCTTGTGTTTAGAAGTTTGACACTCATTTAAACTCTTTTGAAATTCTCCCCATACTAGAAGAACCCCATGCCAACATCTAATAGACTAATATTAATGAAAGATTAGCCTCACTTTCTCAGCAACAATGAGTTTCTTAGAAGATTTCCTTCTTTTAGAAGAAAACAAACACTATCTGATAAAGGGAAGATGGATTCCATTTCAGACCTTTGAGCTCTCAGATCTGGAGCATAATAATCTGATTGTATCTATATGGTATTCACCATGAGGGCAATGCATGGGTAGAACAGAACAGACGGACCGGGGCTATGAACATCCCTGCCCCCTAGTCCCAACAGAGCCACAGAAAAAAGAAAAAGTAATTTCAAAAGGGACACATGGATCCCATACCCCTCCCTTCCCCACCCCCACCAAAAATAACCAACCATAAACTTTTAGCACCTCTCAAAGACTTCAAGAGAAGCATAAAGGAGAATGTGTTGCCCTAGCTAAGGACCCTTAAATCAGAGCAATTTCTTTCTTTATAGTTTTATTAAAATATGCAAGCACAGTCCTTATAAACAAAGGAGACATTTCAGTTTTTGCTTAGAAAAATGGGAGCCAATACATTCCTTCTGGGAATTCAGGGTAAAAGCTTTACAAAAGTGTCCAGATGTGCTTAAGAAGTCAGTCTGTTCTTTCTTTTAGGGAAGAGTGAAGGGAAAAACAAAGGGTGGGAGAGACATTTTATTAAAAATTGGAAAGGTTATTAGTTTTTCTTGGCTCGCACACTAACCTGCCCTCCGCTGACAAACCACACAGGAGTACCTGAGGCTGAGGAGCACCTCTGTGGCCTCCGACAAAGTAGCAGGGAGGCAGGGAGGCAGGGACGGCTGGCGGCAGTGAGAGCCTCCGGACCTTCTCTCACCTCCAGAACGTCCTGTGGGGCAAATGGCAAATGGTTCTACAGGGTGGCGATGAAATGGGGGAGAGACTCTGAAAGCCAAAGATCCTCAAGTGAGAATCAAGCACTTTTGTATTAAAACATAAAACACCCCTGGGACAAATCTTCACCCCCACCCCCCAAAAAAGAAAAATAAAATTCTTTCTTAACTGAAATGTTTTGTCAACATCATACCCCAGTTTTAACCTGGAAGCTTTGTGGAGATATGAAGCTTCCTCTGCCCAGTGATTCATTCCCAGAGTCCTTTTCAACCAGAGCGATTTAAGGAGGGCGTCTGTTCTGAGGTGTTCCTTCGCTTTCAGAGCCGTTGACGCTGGCTCTGGGTACTGAAGGGAAAGGAGTGTTTCAAAAAGAGCATAAATAAGAGAGACAGAGAGGCAGGCATATATTGTGAATAAAAAGATAATCCTAATAATAGTTTACATTATCACGAACCAAAGTTTATATGAGCAGCTAAGCCCCCTTTCAAAGTAGAGGGCAGCTGCTGGTACGGCGGAGGAAAATGGTATGTCAGAAATGTGACCTACCTTCGAGTTTGTTTAACTCAGCTGTCAGCCACCGCTTCCTTCCGCCACCTTTCACCAGGATGGGGGTGGAGGCGGCACCCTTTTGTGAAGTGTTTTGTTTGCAAAGGCATGGAACTGTCTCAGGACTGGAAGGCCCTTGTCTCCACTGTTCCTGGGCAGTCCTGACAAAGGCCAGGTCACCCTCATCAGTCCCCCCGAGGGTGAAAATCGTGACCCCCATCAGAGAAGCAGCCCTGGGGACGCCCTCCTACTCTCCCCCAGGAGTCCAAAGAACGTGTTCCGGATGAACAGTCTTCGTCCCTGGAGGCTGCCAGGAACCTTATGGGAAGGAGGCCGGGAGGCTCAAGGCTGTGCTTACATGAGGGCCTGCCAAATCTTGAAGACCCTCCAGGCATCACGCACTCCCAAAAACACTGCCCCCACATAAACCCCTTTCACCAAAAGCCTTTACATGTGTAAGCTGAACATCTGCACTCAGCAGAGTAATCCAGCCCTTATTCATAGCACACGTAGGATGTGTGGAGCGCAGGGCTAGGCTGTGCGGAAGGGTCTAACAGTGACTGAGATGGGGGCCGAGGGCCCAGGGAAGTGACATTCAGGCAGAAGTGACACACCTGTGTTAACTGTGTGACGACCGGGCAAAGGGGCACCTTTCGGAAGTAGCCAGGGTCACGTTTCCAAATTAGAACAGTGTTACATCTCCGGCCACTTATTTGGAGTTAAATATACCTACAGAAGCAGGAGGTACATGAGAACAGGAGAAATGGTCCCTGTCATTTACCTCCTTTTCAATTTGGATATGAAGCCCATTTCAAGATGTGTCCACCCAGCCAAGAGCTTTCTGCGAAGGCTGAAGCTTCAACCAGCCCCAGGCAGAACAAGGGGTAGAGCCCCAGCAAAGAGTGAACTCCAAGGAGGCCACCTCCTCCCCCGCCCCCTCTCAGCCTCACCTCGGCAGTGTGGCTCATGCTGCTGAAGCACATGAACACACTCAGTGAATGACCAGCTGGTGGCCCTGGGGAGACCTTCAAATGATCTTGCAAGCATAAAGGAATGCCCGTCATTCTTCAGGCAGAGCACCACAAACCACAGGCCACGGAAAAGGGACCACCATTCATGGGGTGTTGGCAAAGGTTCAGGGAAGGTGTTCACAACCAAGCTTTCTTTGGGTGAGGGTACTTAGCTGTACAAGCCGCATGTACCACGCGCATCTCAGACCTTTGCACGGGGGATCAAGACACTGTTTGCTCTGCTCCTGTTGCAGGTCGAATCTCTGGTTTAAAACCACCCAGTCCTGGAGCGCCTGGGTGGCTCAGTCGGTTGAGGGTCTGCCTTCGGCTCAGGTCATGATCCCAGGGTCCTGGGATTGAGTCCCGCATCGGGCTCCCTGCTCAGCAGCGAGTCTGTTTCTCCCTCTTCCTCTGCCCCTCCGCCTGCTCATGCACTCTTGCTCTCTCTCTCAAATAAATATCTTAAAAACAAAACAAAACAAAAAGACATCCCGTCCCTTCCCAGAGCAACCTGTCATCACTCCTATCTAAGCTCAGGACTTCCAGAGCGCGTGACCCCTGAAGGAAGACTCTTCATCCCGTCAGCCTTCTCAGTACACACAAGCTGTGGGCCCTGCTGGTCTCTGAATGCATGACCTCTTCCCCAGCCTCTCATGGTCCCTTACTCGTCTGGCCTGTGTCACAGACCCCTCCGCAGGTGCCAGTCTTCCTGACAGCCAATCAGGCATTCCTGTCTCCTCTCCTGCACATCAGAGGACACCGGTGTGAGCCAGCACGTCTCTGCTTTTATCTTCTCTCTCTACCCACCCATATATTGTAAGTCCAGGTCCTCTGCTCTGTGGAGGGTAGCCCAGACTCACCCTTATGGACATGAAGGGATTGCTTTTATGGAGCTCTTCCAGAAATGTTCTTAGGGTATCCAAGGGACCCTCACTGGGGACCCACTAAAGCAACACCACCTCAACCTAGGCAGGTGGCAATCACTCAGGATGATAGCTCCTGGACCCGGAGGGAAACCGGGGGGACAGCAACCCCTGGGTGAGGAGCTAGGGTGTCTGTGTGTCACAAATCCTCACCTCTTTAGTGTTCTTAATAAGACAGCCTGGTGCAAATGGGGGTGCAAGGGAAACAACAAAAAAAAGTTAATCTCTCAGCTCTGCAATTACTCACATGCAGATTATCTGCCAAACAAACTATTTCTTATCTCTGATCAATCTTTATCTGCAGCTGCCTTTCCCCTGCCCCTGCTACCACCTAGCACATAACCCAAATCCTCGCCTCCCCCGATAGTCGCTGACAGAGTGGTCCAGGCCTCTAGGACTGTCAACACCCCGATGTAATTCAGGGCTCACGGGAGTCTGAGGTAGTGCCCTTGCTTATGGATTCAGTGACTGATTAGGCCCTAAAAGCTTCTGGCCCAGAAGACTAAATGGGTTGAAATCAATCATTAACAGTAGTGCAATGTTAAAAAACAAGTGATGCAAAGGGGCTTCTGGCCATGTGAACAAGGTGGACAAGTACACGGGAAATAAGAGGATGAAAGCACATGGACACCCCGGGGCCATAAACCCCAAAGGCAAATCGACAATGACCAGCAGAGTGGACGGGGCACATTTTGTAAAAAATAAAGTCATCTGTATGTCAATTTCTTTTTTGTCTTCCTCTTTTTTTTTTTTCTTTTGGTTTGCCTCTCTCTCTCTTTTTTTTTTAAGTTTTTATTTAAATTCCAGTTAGTTAACATAGAGTGTCATATCGGTTTCAGGTGTACGACAGAGTGATTCAACACTTCATACAATGCCTGGTGCTCATCACAACAAGTGCATTCCTATGTCGGAATTTTTTAAAAACTCAAAACCTATATATGTGTGCATGAGGCAAGAGTCCAGGTGGAAACCAAAGTGATCAAACTCAATAAGGAGATGGAATGGGTAGGAGAGACAAACTACTCCCTCTGAATGAAAGGTCCGATTTCTGATTCTTAAGAATTCTAGTCTGACTGTCCTATTTTACAGGTAAGTAAACAGAGTCAGCAGAGTCTCGTGCCCTGTCCAAATCATACTCAGCTGACCTGGGACGCCCTCATCTTGCAGGTCACATTGATGTAAACGGGATAGTCTAACGGTGGCTTCTTTTTTTTTTTTTAAGATTTTATTTATTCATTTGACAGAGATAGATACAGCGAGAGAGGGAACACAAGCAGGGGGAGTGGGAGAGGGAGAAGCAGGCCTCCCGCAGAGCGAGGAGCCCGATGCGGGGCCTGATCCCAGGACCCTGGGATCATGACCTGAGCTGAAGGCAGACGCTTAACGACTGAGCCACCCAGGCGCCCCTAACGGTGGCTTCTAACCCAAGACCAGAATTTGTGAGAACTCCAGTAAAACAGGATTAATTTATATTTTTTTTTAATGAGGAAATGTGTGATCGATCCAAAACTGACCTTGGAAAATATATAAATGAAGAAAAGATTTACTAGCCAAACTACTGATACAAATAGAATTCCCACCATAATGCTTAAATTCAACTATGTTCATAATATGCTATTAAGTCCGAAAGAATCAATATTCTTATTTTAAAACCCTCATTTATTCATTTAAACCTCTTCCTTAATACTCTCTACTAAGCAACATCTCATCCATACCTCACTTTAAAACTATCAGACTTAAGGGGCACCTGCGTGGCTCAGTCATTGAGCATCTGCCTTCGGCTCAGGTCGTGATCCCGGGGTTCTGGGATCAAGCCCCGCATCGGGCTCCCTGCTCCGCGGGAAGCCTGCTTCTCCCTCTCCCACTCCCCCTGCTTGTGTTCCTGCCCTTGCTATCTCTCTCTCTCTCTCAAATAAATAAAATAAAATCTTTAAAATAAATAAATAGAACTATCAGACTTAAAAGCAATAAAACTTACTCAGAAGGTAAATCAGGTGGAAAGATTTAGTCCTTCTCTAATAAATGCAGAATAAGACAAGTATAAGGTACAACCAAAATAACAAAGAATAAATAAGAATTATAAATGTTGGGGCACCTGGGTGGCTCAGTCATTAAGCGTCTGCCTTCAGCTCGGGTCATGATCCCAGGGTCCTGGGATCGAGCCCCACATTGGGCTCCCTGCTCTGCGGGAAGCCTGCTTCTCCCTCTCCTACTCCCCCTGCTTGTGTTCCCTCTCTCGCTGTGTCTCTCTCTGTCAAATAAATAAAATCTTAAAAAAAAAAAAAAAGAATTATAAATGTCAATATTTTCTAGGATGTAGAAAAATGAGCACACATTCCTCCGATAACAGACTACCACCAATGACTAAGCACTTGCTATGTGGCCAGGTGCAAAGCAAAATGCTTTAAAGACAGTATCTTATTTAAGTCTCAAAACAATCCTGAGGGATAAACTCTTATTAACCCATTATACAGATGAAGAAATTTGCCTGAGGTCATAGTAAATGAGAGCAAACAGCAAAGCTGGGATTATAAAACCAAATTTGCCCTCTTCCCAAAATATAATTCTTCATCATTACACAGGGCAAACTGGCAAACAAACATGCAGTAAAACCTACAAAACTTTTGCCATGGTAATTCCATTTGGGGGAATACATGCCAAATCAACAAACCAAAATGGCAAAGGGCGCAGGCAGGAAACCAATCTGTATGAAGACGTTGAAGCAGCTTTATAACAACAGTATGTTGGAAACAGCCCAAATGCTTCATCAATGAGGCTTAAGGGCCAAGAAAGGGGGTGCACACAATAAAATATTATATGGCCAGTAAAAGTGGCATGTCTGTGAACTATGTCAATACATGGAAATATCTCTAGAAAACAAATTTAACTAATTCAAAGGGATACATGCACCCAATGTTTATAGCAGCATTATCAACAATAGCCAAATTATGGAAACAGCCCAAATGTCCATCGACTAATGAATGGATAAAAAAATGTGGTATATCTATACAACGGAATATTACTTGGCCATCAAAAAGAATGAAATCTTGCCATTTGCAAAGACATGGGTGGAGCTAGAGTGTATATGCTAAGTGAAATAAGTCAGCCAGAGAAAGACAAACTACCATATGATTTCACTCATGTGGAATTTAGGCAAACAAACAAATATGGGAGGGGGAGGCAAACCAAGAAACAGACTCTTAACTACAGAGAACAAACTGATGGTTAGCAGAGAGGAGGTGGGTGGGGGGATGAGGGAAATAGATGATGGGGATTAAGGGGGGCACTTGTCATGATGAGCACAGGGTGATCACTAAATTTTATACCTGAAACTAAAAACAAATGTAAGCAAAAAATAACCATAAAAAATAAATTCAGTGATTACAACCCTGTAGCAAGATGTATGTGTGTGTTCAAGAGTGGAAGAACCACATTTAATGTTCATTAAGCACCCCCATCCCTTTCTTTTGCATTAGCTTGAAGTTACCTGTGAAGGCAACACAAGGAGACCCTGCAACAAGATGCTATGATTCAGGATGTCCTTCTCTTCTGGATCCAAAGAAGTGAAGTTTTCATATGAAAATAAAGGAATAGGGGTGCCTGGGTGGCTCAGATGGTTAAGCATCTGCTTTCAGCTTGGGTCATGATCCCAGGGTCCTGGGATCGAACGCCGCATCAGGCTCCCTACTCCAGAGAGCCTGCTTCTCTCTCTCCCTCTGCCTGCCACTCCGCCTGCCTGTGTTCTCCCTCTGTCAAATAGATAAAATCTTTAAATAAATAAATAAATAAAGGAATGGCTCCACTAATTTTTAAGCCCCTCCCCCCCATGGTTTAGGCACTTTTTATTTTCCAATTGAAGTATAGTTGACACACTAGGCATTCCTATTTTTAAATCAGATTAAATTGGGTTATAAGCCCTTACCTCATGAAATTTGTTAGCCATTTAGTAAATTTATTTAAGACCTAATATGTCTACAAATTGGAACATAATTTCTGTCACCATTTGGTTTGTACTAATAAGAGGCCACTCTGAATCTTACTCTTTGATAACACATTTGAACATGTAACACTATTTAAGATAACATAAATCCATGGGCCACGGAGGAGGGAAGTTTAAGGGTGTCTGAACATAATATGCAGGTTTATGCCCCAAATGCAGTTTTTATAGGATCTCATTCCCTGAAAAGAAAGAAAGATATGCCCACAAGGGTTCTTCACACTCTCTCAGGGTTGGCCGGGGGGCCCAGCACACCCCTAGTCAGGCCACAAATACTCCCTGACACATTGCTCCCTTGGGCCCTCCAATGGCTCCCCATATAACCAATCATCTCATGTTCAATTGAAGAGCATCCAAACTAACTGCTGCATCTTTGATGCAGAACGAGGTTGGGAAGTCCTGGGAGGAACTGGGCCAAAGTCGGTGCTATCTGATCCACACTAGAGAAAGAAAAGCAGATTCCTCCGTTCAGCAAGAGTGTCCTCTGTCTGGGCAGATCCCACATCAGTCTTCATTCCAAGGTTCCTTTTCTCAGTCCTTCCCAACCTACACATCCTGTCCGCGTTCCTGTTTTGCCCTACACTTGGAATGACTTACTACTGTCCCTCAAACATAAAGAACCGCTGGGCTCCGTGTGCACCTGGCACAGAGACAAAGCCCCCAGTATGGCAAGGTCTGCCTTTGATGGCAAGCTGTCCAACATGGTAGCCTCCAGCCATGTGTAGTTATTCTGGTGTAAAGTAATTTGAGTAAAATTTAAAATTCAGTTCCTCAGTTATACTCGCCACATTTCAAGTGCTCAACAGCCACAAGTTAATAGTTACTGAACGGCACAGTGCAGAGAACACATCCATCATCACAGAAAGTTCTACTAGACGGCACTGAGCTAAGAAGTTTCAGCACCTACCCACCTGTCGCTGCAATTCCAGGTGACATTGTCTCACAGCTGGACAACTCTTCCCAGCTGTCACCAGGTACCATCTGTCACCTCATCTGACACCAAGGTGACAGCTCAGTTTCACCTTGGCAGCATTTTTTTTATTAAGACATAGTAAAATGGACATTTCTATGAGTTTATACATATATCAATGTCTACATTTGTGTATCCACCACCAATGTCTACATTTGTGTATCCAGCATACAAAACAGTTCCATCATCTCCCCGAAATTCCCTTGTACAGCCTCTTTGTAGTCAAATCCTGCATCTACCCCAAAAACCCTGGCAACCACACTGATCTGGCAGCTTTCTAAAAAAACTCAGATTCCTGGCCTTCCCCTGGAAATCTCACTTAAGCAGGTCTGGGAGGAGGCCTGGAATCTGCACCCTCACCTCCGGCCAACCATGTTCCTCAGGTGATTCTGATATTCAGCCAGGTTTGGGAACTTCTGGGGTAAATTCGGAATCCTGGTTTAATTTAATTATCTGCAAAGTGCTCTCCAGTATCTAGGCTTGCTCTCTTCCCACCCCCATTAGCTGCTCTGTTGCACATGGCAGACATCCATCGCAGGCTGGGTGATCGGAAGGCAGGGCAGGCTCGGCTGCTGGGGGCACGGGCAGGGTAAGAACTCTGTGACTCTGGTTTCTGGCGAGAGAGGCCTCTCTGAATCATGTGGCCTGCCATCCTAATCCCTTCCTGGCTCTTTGTGCCATGGAATCCTCATCTGGCAAAAAAGGAACCACATCAGAAATAATTGCCTACCTCCGAGGCTCGCTGGGAAGCGATGATTTAGATAATATGTTCAAAGGCACCGAGCAGCCAGGACGAAAGGCACCCCCGGCCTGGATACATCATCACCACGCAGGGCTGCCTTTGGATGGAACTCTCCTCACCCTGTTTACCTGATGGATGTGGGAGATCAGGACACAAAGTACAATAAAATTGCAGCCATATAAAAAATAAATAGATAAAAATGTGTTTTCCTCCTAAATGCATGATCCCAAGGGCAAGGTACCAAATTCCATTTTTAAAGGGGAATCCGAAAGAGTCAACATCTCAGAAAACCTCCTCTTCTCAGAAAGTAAACAATTACAAAGAGGGTCAACACTTGAGTTTAGCCATTCTCTCCAGCTTCTTCAGCTCTGCTGAGGATTCCTGGAAAACACTTTGAAAAGTTTAAGATGATCAAAGGAAAAGTATGGCCAACACAAGAAATGCTATCATGTAACATCACGTGTTTATTTAGCCCCACCAAGCCAAAGAGAGAAGACTGTTTGAAAGGGAGAGAATGCCTGCTTAATCAACTAAAAATGCATTCATTACTATGCTATTCACCGTGGCTTTCCTGAAATCAGACACTTTTGCCCCTAGACCATAAGATTGAAGCGATTTGAAATGAAAATATTTCCTGTCCACTGCTTGCCAGTTTCTAGCCCCAGAGTGATATAACAGATGACATCCAGTACAATAAATGCTTTTATTAACCATAAATTTGAGACTGCTTTAGGGATTTGAAGTATTGGGTTTCATGCTGAAAAAATGTAATGTTATCCACAGACCATCAGTGAGTAACAAAAACAGAGGCACAGGTTATGCTACTTTGATCAAATTATGGCAAAAAAAAAAAAAATTGTCTTTTGCATTTAAAATAGTAGTTGCATTCAGGGCATATCTTCAAGGAGCACCACAATAGTTTAATCATATGTCTTGGAGAGTTTAATGGAAATTCATCCTGAATGCAGATTTCTAGAACCAACAGCTTCTGTTAAACATAAAAGAAGTTGAAAAGTGTTATGAAGCTAAGTGAGCTGAAAAATTCAAATGCTAAAATGGGACCCCTAAATCTGGGTCTGTCAACCTCAGCACTATTGGCGCACAAAAGATAAGTCTTTTATTGGGGAGGGCCGGCTTATGCATTTCAGGGTGTTTAGCAGCATCCCTGGCCCCTAACCACAAAAAGCCAGTAGCAAACCCCTTCCCAGTTGTGACAACCAAAAATGTCTCCAGGGATTCCCCAAATCACCCCCAGTTGAGAACTATTGCTCTGAATCAAAGTCTAGGCCTGCTTAGCAAATGCTGCCTGATTTCTCTTTCGGCAAAGACCATGCATGTCAGAGTTCCAGGGGTCTCGGGGTCTCACGGCCTCAGCTCTCTGCCCCAGGGCCTCCCTCTGCACAGAAATGGGGAGCCCCAAGTGATTTCTGAAAATCAAAAGCACTCTGCACCCCCTCTCCCACTGAAACCGACGGCAGCACAGCCATGGAAACGAGAACCCTCTCCCCCGTGACCAGAGCAAACTAGCCTAAGCAAAGGCAAGCCGCCCCCCCCCCCCCACCAGGCACACCCTGGCCGGGCCTTTGTGTCCGGCACATTCCAGCACAGGAGCGGGCTGCACCGCATCCCTGCCAGCCTCCAGACTGCTGCTTTCTGGCCTTTCACTGTCAGGCCAAGGAGGGGACCCGGGACCCGGGGACCCTGCCAGAAAAGAAAATGAAAAGCAAAGGTGAACCTCTGCGGCCCATTCTCTGCGTGCTGAATGTCTCACTATTAGGTTTCGGCATGACATTTCCCGGCCAGCAGGGGAGGGGGCCCGGTCACGAGAGCTGAACAAATGCCTGGGTGCACAGGGCCGCCTGCGCCCTCCCCGTCTCCCCGCACTTATGAATAAAAGATGGAGGGTTTGTCTGGGCTGGTTTCCCGGTACCCTGTAAGAATAACAACTGGCTGCTTGTCGACGTTTTAACTTACTCTAAAAAAGAATCGATAGGAACTTTACAGGTCTTTAACTGTACACGCCCTTACATCGGGGTAAGGACAAAGAAGAGAAAAGCCACGTAATTAGGTAGAAGATAGGAATTCAGGTTAAACTAATGAAATGGTCTGTCTGGAAGTGACTCTAATAAAATAATTTAGGCAACAGGCGATAGCAGAACCAATAGGCTGGGAACTGACTTTGAGGACATGTTTTGAGTGAAGTGACCTTTCCTGGAAATAAAGTTCAATGTTTTCTTAGCACAAAGGAGAGTAATGACTGAATTTTGGTGTGAGGATGCATTCAACTGGAAACCTGCCCAGGCCAAATAGAGGTTTTAATAGGAACTCGTTCCCAGTTGCAGAGGGCGACAACTACAAGGGCTTGCGACAAGCCTGTGTGAATAGCAAAAGCCTTAAACATTCTCGAGACACCAGAGCCCTAATGTTGAGAGCACAGCTGATTTCAAATAGTCTTTAAGGGAAGAGGTTATATTACAGCCTAGCACACATGACACCCTGCACTTTGGATTCTTGGTAAAGTAAAAGGGAAGCCTTCATGTAAAGCATCTCCTTTTTAAAAAAGACAACAAAAGACTGAACTGGACGAAACCACTGGAAAGGCCTCCATGTGCAACAGTTTCAAGTAGAAAAACCAAATTTTGCTCAGCACTGAAACTGTATCCATATTTGTTACCTACTGATACCTAACACACCACGTTACAATATCATCTTTGGAGGGATCTGGCCAAAATACTGACCCTCATCGGGAGAAAATGAGCAGAAACCTAAATTGTGGGACCGTCCACACCACAAGTGACCTTGACTCTTCAGAATGTGTATTTATGAAGCACCAAAGAAATGGGTGGAAGGACTGTCCTCAATTAAAGGAGACTGAAGAGACAGGACGTCTCTGTAAAAGTGATCTATTTAAGTGGCACCTGGGTGGCGGTTAAGTGTCTGCCTTCGCCTCGGGTCATGATCTCGGGTTCCTGGGATCAAGCCCTGCCGCGTTAGGCTCCCTGCTCAGTGGGGAGTCAGCTTCTCCCTCTCCCTCTGCAGCTCCCTCTGCTGTTCCCCTGCTTGTGCTCTCTCCCTCTCTCAAATAAATAAATAAAATCTTTTTTAAAAAAAAAGTGATCTATTTAAGAGTGATCCTTGTCTGAATCCTGGAACGTGATCAGAAAGAAATCACGAAGGACTGCAGGACAACTGAGGTAGGTGGGGCAAGCAATTGGTGACTCCAGGCAAAGGGGTAATAGGTGCTCATTTTACTGTGCTTTCAACTTTTCTATAGGCTTGAAAAATTTCAGAATCCAAAATATGGGAGAGAAAGTAAAGAGAAGCCCAGGTACCAGTGCTGGGGGCGGGGGGGTGGGGGGTGGGTAGCTATGCAGGAACAATTTCACCTTCCTGTTTAGTTTCAGAAAATACATGCCCAAAATATTACTAATGTTTCTTAAAGGAAAATTACATAAAGTCTTAATACAGCATAGGTCTAGGATAAAAATAAAATGTAGAAAACATAATAATACGACATTATTCACTTAACTGGGCAAGGGGGGGTGGGGATGTGCACACAGCAGACATTTAAGACATTCATGTTTCTGCTTTTAAAAAAGTCATATGTCCTTTAAAAGGCGCTTTATGCCTTTCCCTAAAACTCTTCTCCTGCAATTTATCATTCTCTTTCTCCTCATGTCAGAAAGCCTACTAATTTACAAAGTTTTTAGAACAGCTCTTTAAAACCCCCCTGCCTTCCGCCCAAAGTCTCCCCCCATTATCCACCCTCATCTTTCTTTAATGAGATAAAAGCAATAATTACACTAGTCTTGACCAACTCGAAAACTAGGCACTTAAAGAAAAAAAAAAGTGTGACCCTTTAAGTAAAAGGAAGAAAGCTCAGTAAATGGGAAATGTGCTCAAGTGTAAAGATGTGGGGGTAGAATTTCTGTCTCTTGAGGACTTCAAAACCCAGGGAGGAGAACAATGAGAGAGGCAGCGTGTCCAGAGCAGCCTTATGAGGGACCTGGGGGACTGTCACCTTGAGCGAGTCAGACACTGGGAACCCAAGCTCCCACCGCCCAAGCAGCCTTTGGGCAGCACAACCAGATGTTACATTTTCTCTGCTTAATTTCGGTAAAACTCCATGACCTCTTTCTCAAATTAAAAAGGCAATGCTATTTTTTTTTAAACCACAGGAGCTATCTTTAGTGAAGCCTTCTAAGGATTTCATTAATTCATAGCCAGCCAACCAGGACCTTTCCCACAGTCTCCCACAAAAAAGCCCGGGAAGTCACTGACTGCTTGGCTGGATCTGAATATGAGCAGAGGTAAGATCAGAAATATCTAGTTCCTCCCACAGGGAGGCAAGCCATGAAAATCAAAGGCGGGCAAAAACTCATTACCACAGCTGGCCGGCAAACCCACCGCCCTGGAAAGAAGGCAGAGAGCATCTTTGATTCTGGATGGACCGTCTAGTGACTTCAGAAAATGAAACGTGTTCACAACCAGAGGGGATGAAATAAAACGAGACCCATACATCTGTTAAAAAGACAAAGATTTCCTACCAACTGGCCAGCTGCTGCCAGGGAATGAGAATCATTTCATAAAGTCCAAAACCAGGATGCATGGTTAGCACCGGACAGTAACTTTTACATTTTTTTTTTTTAATCCACAGTGCATCGTAAACTGCACAGTCCAGACATCTCTTGAAGCAACCAACACTTTTCAAGGTGTGATCCCCATCCAATCCCGGCCCGATCACCACCTCGGTCATCCCCTGGACCATCCTGCAGCCCAGCAGTTGGCCAGGGTGGGCATATGGTGCCAATAATCTGTGATGTGACTAGGCGGAGCATATTTTATGCTAACTCTGAGCACCTAATGCCACATGATGCACTAATGTCGAGAAAACACAAGAAACCCCAGAACTTCAGAGGATATCTGTATGACAGTTGCTCACCTTCCAGGTCACCTCAGCAGAGATACCACCCTCCCCCCACCCCCGAGATCATCCGCATGTGCCACCATCATTCTCACCACCGACTGTAATTTCCTGCAGAGCACTTGGTCATTCAAGGAACATGCAGGGAGAACCTGCTATATGCCGGCCCCTGATCTCCCAATGCGGCAGGAAACAAAACAGATACGGGCCCTGGCCTCATGCCTCGGACACCGTAGTGGGGGAGACAGACAGACAAGAAAACACCATGGGTGTCTCCCAGTGAAAGTTCTGTGGAGAAAAACAAAGTGAGGAAAAGAAGGCAGGTTGCTATTTCAAACAGGCTGGTCACATCGCTATCCCGTTGTCCTACTTGTCTCCATGCTACAGTCGAAGATCCAGAAATTGGGCCCAGCGTGTAGAAGTCACCAAATACACACTGAGTGAAGAAATGGCCACTGAGGGTCACTCTTATCAAACCATTCATCTGCTGGAAAAACCCGTCAAGCCTCATGGTTCCTGACAGGTGCACGCAGACAAAATTCAAGGCACCGTACACCCCAACCTACATCCTCAGCCTTCCTGTCCCCACCCCGTGCAAGGAACCACTCTCCCCCAGCTTTGCCACTTCTTTCTTTCTGCCACACTTTTCTTTCAAAGGATCTCCCCACCTCCTGTTTCCATTTACAGAGGGGGGCTGCCTTTTTTGGCCATCCAACCCCTTCACCAATCCCTTCTTCTAAGCCTCCTCTGAACCATCCGAGTTAAGTTTCTTCTTCATAAACAAATCAAGTTTCCTCTTCTTCTTCAATGCATCACTGCAAAAGGCTGGATGCATTCTCACTAAACCTGGAGGCATGATGGGGTGGGTGTGACTTTGCTATAAGCAGGCTTTCTGGCCCAGGTGAAATTCACAAGGGGAGGCCAGGGGAGGGGGAGCACGATGTGGAGAAGCCTCCCAGAGAAAGGTGAGCCTCCTCCAAAGCAGGGGAAACTAAGGCAGACCAGGAAGCCAGAATTACTGGGAACCAATGGGGACAAGGGCTAAAAAGCCAGATTTCCAAAGGTGCCAAGCAGGGCCTCAGGCATTGGCACATCCACAGTGGCAACTGCATAGGCAGAATGTTCTAGTTTGAGGAGCAGCAGGAACTGTGGTTCGTGTTTCTCTGGGAGGAGTGGGGAGGTGCAGAGAGAGGACAGAGAGTTCCCTGTACCTTGGAATCCTTCCTGCACCTCCCTGTCTCTGGGCCCCTATGCCTTTCTCTTGCAGCCCCAGCTGGGTGGGGAGCCACTGCAGACAGGGGAGAGGGCCTGGTCCTACTGTCTTTGCCTTTTCCCTGGAAAACATAAGTAAACTACAAAACCACACCAAGACTTGACACGGTGTAGCTGTTCAAAAAAACCGTGTCTTCCCTCCTCACTCCAGATGAGTCTTCCTGAACTTCAGATATTGAGCAGTTACAATAAATCCTAACCATGTGAGTGCCTGTGCCCCACCCAGAGCCAATGTGGACCGCCCCCCCACCCCCCGCCCCCAGAGGAAGGCAGCGATTAACAGTCACTCAGCAGGGCCCACACTTGCTAGGGCCGACTGCTTGCGCATCGGTCTGGATTACATTGCATTTTCCTCTGGTAAAAGGGGGGCCATTTCAGAAGAGGAGAAACCAGAAATCACCTGGACAGAATAAAATCACAAAGAAAGGGTTTTTAAACATATGGCCTGTCTCAGGAAAATGCACTTCTCCGTTCCAAGGAAACCCTCCCTCTATCCCCATCTCAGAACAGAAGTCTGGGGCCATAGCCAGCACTTTTTAAAGAGTTACCATTCAATGGGAGGGGATGGGCTTGGGGGGTGTCGTCCTACAAAACTGACAAAACAGAACACTTGGAAAAACTCCTAGTTTTTAAAGAAATAAAGTTTTTAAATCTAAAAAGGTTATATTTAAAGCCTAATCCCTCATGATTTCAAAAGGATTCATCTGAAGTATTCATTTAACATGTGAAATGTAAATATCCATCCGAACATTTAATTAATGCTATCAATTTCCATTGCCTTTCAAAGTTGCCGCTTCAGTTTTATAGGACATTTCTGATGAGTTCAAGCAACATTCCCTACAATGTAGTAATTTTAATGAAAAAGCCTCATGATTAATGTCATGATTAATGTTCAGGTTTAGAATGAAGGAACGTACAATAAAATGAACATTTATTAAGTTTCCAACAATCTTGCCATCTACTGCCCTTTCAACTCTTAAGGTACCAGCCTTATGCAAATAAGACATTTTACCATTAGGTTTACTATAAAAACCAATGCTTCTTAAAAGTGCAGTTTTTTTTTAATACAAGTAGTTTCCATTCATGCTATTAAATCAGACAATTTATAGGCCAACTTCCGTTTTAGAAGAGAATCATGTGTTCACATCACATCTTTATTTTGTCCTCCACCCAGTGATTTGTTGAGGACAGCTGGTACCTATTAAGTCCCCCCTTTAAATGTTGTAGCCTTAATTAGCTACATCCACCTTCCCCCAACATTTCCAAACAAGGAACCAAAGCAAAGGGAAGCCGTTTTTTATCACAGATGCTTTGAACAATGGAGTTGTAAATGTTAAAATAATAGTCTCCTTTAGAAACCAGCTAGTTATTCCTTTTTTAGGCTCCATCACAGAAAACCGGGTACATGCAGTGTTTAAATGTTCAGTGTTTGTTACTTAGGTAATTTTTAGTTTCACGCCTGCTGTTATTAATTAAACTTTCCCAAGATACTGCTTGGGAAAAGGTGAGGGACACTCTCCCCAGAGATATTCTTGGTATGATTTAGGCTGCACACTTCTTACTTGGGACTTCTGAGCCCATGAAACCAGCAGACAGAATCTGCAAGGAGAGAATAAGCCTGGTATGGTTTTCTATGAACAGATATCATGCTCTTCCCAAATAATAAAGACTTTCCAACTCACACAATGAGAAATCCACTTGATTGTAGGACCTTAACCTACCACGTGTAGATTTAACATACTAATCTGGTTACAATGTAGACTTCCCTTCTTTTCAAAAACAAAAAACAAAGTAATCTATCATGCACTCAGGACTTCAAGTGTGAATTATGTCAACCAGCTAAATTTTGAGCAAGATAAGGAGCTATCTCTAGGATTTCCCCCTTAGATTTGGTTTCTTCTTAGAGATTTGCCCCAGCTTTAATCTGCAGTAAGACTATCAGTTTCAGTAGGATGTGCTCTCTCCTGGGCTTGTGTCTTTTCAATCAGCCAGTGGCCCTGCCGGGTTTAGAGTGGCAGAGAGGAAGTGGCCTGTGGTTAAACAGAGGAAATTCCAAGGCATTTTAATAGAGCAAATAGTCTCTTTACTTCCCACAGGGAAGAGCTTCAAAGGCCCCAGGCCCTGGAGGAGACAATGTGTTGTGGGGCCATCAGTCACCTAATCGTGTGTCAGGACCATTCAGAATGTCCCAGCAGCCAAGACAAACACAGCCCAGGAAGACATTGCCTCCCACTGGAGGAGCAAGTCAGGCTGCTGGGAGATGGGGCCCGTGGCACCAGCACAGACAGGCCCCCTGAGCTTGCTGAGGGCAGGAGACCTCCAAATTTGGGGGAGACATGAAACAGAAAAGGTCTCAGCTGCCAGGGTAGAGTGCAGGAGAAAGGTCTCCTCTGAGGGCACTGCCCTCCCACCCCCCACCCCAGCCTGTCAAGCTTCTAGGGGTACCTGGGTCCCCCCACCACCTCAGCCCATACTCTTACAAATGGGGGGGTAAGCTTCCAGAAGCCTAAAAGCCCATCCATCAGAGGCAGACACAAGAGGGAGTGAGAAACGAAAATGTACAATTAATTGCTGATGGGGTGGCCCCAGCCGCAGCAGACATCTGCTGGGCATGGTATGTGAATAGCTCAGGGACCGATGAGGGGAAAAGAGGGTCTAAAAGCTTAAACACACACACATTTTAGGCCAAATGAAGCATGAAAAATACTCAACTTAAAGACTTACAAAAGCATTAGCAGTTCTTTCCTTTGTAGGGACGCTGGTAAGGTTTGAACTGCAGAGAATATGATTTGGATCCTATCCTACTCTTTCCTGAGACTGTTTTCCAGACAAGCCCAGCTGTTCTGGGGAGGAACCCATGGACGCGTCAGGGTCGCCTTCACTCCCGACCTCCCCTTCAACCCCAGGCTAAAGGCATCCACCCAAACCAGGGTGCCTGGCCCAGCTGGCTCCCCTGGACCCCCTTAACCAGCCTGACCCCTTTCACTGGCCAGGGCTCTGACAAAGTCTCCACTTCCTCTCTAAATCCAGGCAAGTAATTTAAAGTCAAACTCTGATTTTAAATGTTTAGAATGTGGTTTCTCTCCCCCTTCTCTGGCCCCGGGGAAGTCCTGTCTCCTAAAGCAGTGGCTCTCATCATTGAGAGAGCATCAGAGCAATTTGTTAAAAATGCCAATTCCTGAACCCCCATCTCACTCCCATTCTGGTCGCATTAGCCTTGAATATGCATTTTTAACGAACTCCCAAAGGAATCCTGATACTGGAAGCCCCTAGACTTTGAGAAATTGTGTTCCGAGGGAAAGGGTCCACAGCCGGTACTTACTTGCCGGTCTCATTCACCCAGCTGTATCCCCTTGTTAATACAACTAGCACAATGCCCCAGGCACTGCAGGGGCTCTGGGGTGGGGGGGGCGGTCGGTGGGATGGATGGGGGAGGGGAGAGAAGGGAGGGCAGTTCAAGAGAGATGGACCCGCGCCAGGAGGATTCCCAATTAACGCGGCAAAACAGGCTGGAGGAAAGCATCGCAGTTCTTATAAAAATGTCTCTCTGAAAAATGTGTCAACCAGGGCTGGGTCATTTTTTAACCAAGAATTCTGTAAGAGACACAAGAGCATGTATAACATGGAAGACATGCCCACAAGACAGGCAGACCAGATGCAGGCTAGGAAGCCATGAGCTGCAAGTGAATGAAAACGCATCCAATTCAGAATCAAATAAACATGCCTGGGCCCACAGCCAAGGAGAGTTCTTGGATTGGACTTTTATCAGGACCTAAATTTTAACCAGCTGGAACTTCTTCTTTTCCAAGTACCACCCTATTCCTTCCTACCTTTTGAGATGAAGTATTTGCCTTAAATGGGAAACTTGCACTTCATTGTAAAGATGATGCCAGCATTCTGGCTTCCTGAATTCCTGAAGGAGCGGGCTTTTTGCAGGGTAGACATTTGTTTCAGAGATAGAAGACCAGAGAAGATGTACCCCATTTAGATAGAAGGGCATTTCTTGTTCCCTCCTTCTCCACTGCAGGAAACGCCACTAAATAAAAACCCGGGGAGCCGATGCCTAATTCTTTGTTCCATCAGTGTATTTTGAACAACTAGCAAGACGAGGGAATAAAAACCTCAGCGCAAATGACTGATAGAAAGTTACCCATCACAAACAAAAACATTCCACTATCAAGAAGCAAGAGTAAAGATCCAGTGTAAGTGAGGATACCAGTTTTAGAAATTGTTACTTCTTTGGGAAAATTGTATTTATTACTCCAAGAGCAACTTCACCTGGCAAGGGCCCTAAGGGATTTTTTTAAGTAGTCAAGGAAGTGTGCCCACAACTCATTTCTAAAACACTAAGCTGTGTTCAAGATGGTATCAGCCCCTTAATTGCCCCACTAATAATAGGAAGGTTGTGAAATCTGACCATTTAAACCAGACCAGCTCCTCAGAGAGCCTCCCCAAAGGGTGTGTTAGAAAAGCTGCTGAAGGTTCGCTGGCTGCAGTCACCTTGCAAGTCCTGGGAAAATACACACTGCTGTAGGGGCAAGAATTCCTGGAACAAATGCTCCCTGGAGATCAAGAGGGTCATTTGCTCAGTTCCTCTGCAGCACCCAGATCCTGCAGGACTCACGTCTCCATCCTGCTGTCCCCCTCTCAGGTTCCATGTGACCTGGACCCACAGGAAGTCTCCTGTTTGATTCACACATAATCAACCCTTCTTTTATGTCTGCATGGCCCCAACTAGACTGTAAGCAACATCAGAACTGAGACCAACATCTATGAGCTGAATACCCACCATCTGATAGGGGACTCCGACGTGAATCAAGGGCCCAAATCACTGTACACCAGTATTCACTGGCCAGTCCTCTGACAGAGCAACTTTTGGAAGACCCGATGTAGGGAGGTGGGGGCAGGGAAGGCTTCCTGCAGGAAGTGCTGCTGAAGCAGAGGAGGGAGGCTGAGGTGTAAAGAGAAGGAACACAGACAGGAACAGCATGTGCAAAAGCCTGTTGCGGAGAGGACACTGGAGCTCAGTGCTCTCATCTCTCCATCCACTTCCTAGTATCATCACTTAATACAGAATTTAGCAGGAAGGCTGCAGGGTCTAATTGGGCTCAGCCAAGATTTATGGGCTCTGAGGCCACCAAGATGAGGTTAAGTGCCTGGCTAAAGAAACCTGTCCTAAGACACAGATGTGAGCAAATATTGACAATGCAGTGTGGTGAGAACTAAAGTGCAAGGACCTGCATGAGAAGAAAAAGCAAGGGGAATGGCATTCAGGGAAGGCTTCCCATAGATGGTATCACCTGAGCTGAGTCTTAGGACAAGCAGAAGGTTCTCAGGGGAGGAAAAGGCATCCTAGGAGCAGAGAAAGCATGCCTCAGCAGCGCAAAGGGCACAAAAGTTAGGGACAGGCTGGAAAGGTAGGTATGCAAGGCAGGTGGGCAAGAGGGGTTGGGGAGAGCTGGTGGCTCCAGCAGATGCACCAAAAGGCAAGTCCAGGAGGGAAGGAGCCATGCATCAGGTTGGGAAGAGTGTGGAATCTGGGAGATGGCCCAGAGGCTTCCATGCTCATTCAAGAAGGGATGAAAATGATCCAAGGAGAGAATTAGTGAGACCAAGGTAAAAGCTGTTGAGGTCACCCCCAACTAGGAGTTGTGGTGAGAGAAAAGAGGTCAGCCTGAGTGTGAGGCTTCTGGGGTGGGGGCCACCATTAATTCAGGGCAGGGGTACACAGGGGAAATGAACACATTCCCACAGGCATAGAGAACAAAAGCATCAGCTTAGCTCCTTTGGGTCACTATTATACCCAAAACATTAAATCTTCCCAAGCTTTGTGAACTGACACATAAAGCTACTTAGACGATTGCAGAAAAACAGCAATTTGGACTGATCCACCTATGCTGTCATTTGTAAACTCAAAATAAAATACATGTGATGTTCTTACAGTTATTGAAAAGCCAAAATACCCATTTAAATCCAAAAAGTTTAGCAGGATTAATAAGTCAATATGAGATAGCCTTAAGGAAAACTTTTTGATCTAAAAACTGGGGAAAACTTGGTATCTTAAAAAATAATAATTGTGATAATTTACCAAAATGTGACGTTTTACTCAAACAGGAAGGTTATATTCACTATGGGGTTGGTGGTGGGAGGGTGTGTTATAGCTCTCTATAGTGCGGCTACTAGGTTTGAAGATATCTCAGCTGCCTGGCTCATACCTGGTTTTCTGTACTGTGTTTCTCTGAATGTGGGACAAGACAGCTGGAAGCACCAGCCTGAGACTCTAAAAGGGTGCCAGGTCCTAGGCCTTGACTGTGCTGAGGCCATTCAGAACATCCCAAAAGAGGTGAGTCAACCTTGTTCTAAGTAAAGCACCCAACTCTCAGCGCAATAGCGCTGGGATAACTAGGAAATCCCCATTTATTCCCATTTTTCAGGTGGAGAAACTGGAGCCCAGGAGCAGAGCCAAGGTCATGTCCGTGGCTGCCTGAGTGCAAAGCCCTCACAAAGCCCTCCACAAGTCTAAAGGCCTTGAGTGCCCTGACGCCTGGCCGCCCTGGCTTGGGTGGGCGGTGCGGGGCAGACAGATGCAGTCTCCGGGTCCTCGGGCCGCCCAAGCCCAGGAACCCTGGTGGGGACCGGGGACCGCAGCATCCCCGCGCACACCGCCCCCCACCCTATGCCCCACCACCCGGGACAGCATCAAAGTGCTCAGTTACTGGGAGAAGGCTCCAAACAACAAGGCTAAGTCTGTGCACCTCTCCAGTCTCCTCTGGAGCATCTGACCGAGGTAACAAACTCATGCCTTCCTTTGGCCTAGAAAAATATCCGCCAAGTCAAGCTGGGGCCAGGGAGAGGGGGTGTAGGTCATCCGTGAGACCATTCGCTAGACGAAGGGCTGAACGGGGAGCAGAATTTCCCAGCAAGTCAGGAATCGGGGGTGGGGTGAAAGTGGGGTAGGACGGCCCAGCCTAGAAGGAACAATGCAGCCACGAGAGGGGGCGCATCCCTCCCCAGCGCTCCGGGTCCCCACCCTGGCAGTCCCGGGCCTCTGCAGAGTTGTGGACCGGACGGGTGGACTACAGGACCACTCCTGCTCCAAAACGCTCCCAGTCGGGACAGCTCGGAGCATCACAGCCCCGGGGCGAAGGTGGTACGGGTCCGGGAACAAAGGGTGGGGCGCCCTTCTCCCGCCCGCCGCGGGACGCCCCTCTCGCTCGCCCTCTGGAAGCCGGACCCCGGCCAGTGGCCGCGCCTCATTAACAACACAAAGCCGGGGGTCGGGCGGCCCCTTTCATCCCGGCGGGGGCTGGTGGACGCGCGCCCCGGGAGGGAGGGAAGAAGGGCGGGAGCAGCGGGGATCTCAGCCCTGCCGCTGACTCCGCGTAGGGCAGGCACGTCGGCACCCGCTCGGCTGCCGGCAAGCACCTGTGCGCACCGCGCCCGCCGCGCTTTTGGGGACGACGAGAAGTTTCTCCTTACCCTCCAGCCGCAGGTGTCCGCGCCCCGCGCTCTGCTGGAGCCGCCCGCGGCCACGGCCAGCTGCGAGCCGTTGAGGCAGGCGTTGACCGTGAAGAAGACGGAGCAGAGCTGCAGCCACGGGGCCATGGCCGTGCGCTCGCCCAGCCCTACCCTACTCTGCACCCCAGCTGCCTGCCTCTGGCCAGCCCCAAGTGGGCGGTGGCGCCGGCGGCGGCGGCGGAGCTGGCCGCACCACCGAGCATGCGCCGCCGGCCCGCGCCCTGCCCCTTCACTCCGGGCCCCGCCCCCAGCCCCGACTTTAGCGCTCTGGCCACGCCCCTCCAGCCCAGCCCTCTTTCTTGGCCCCGCCCCGCCCTGTAGTCCACCCCCAACTATGGCCACACCCCGAATCTCCAGTGAGGAGACGGGAGCTGCAGTTTTTTCCCCCTCACCTGACAGGTCTTTTTTTTAATCCAAGGGATATGTCCAAGTGATGCCTGCTCCCAGCAAAAAACTCAGGAAAACACAAAGAATATAATAATAATGGTTTTAAAAATAATTTAATCAGCACCTACTATTTGCCAGGCCTCTTCTTGAATCTTCCCAACCGCACAGGGAAGTGTCAGTATTATTCTTGTCCCAGTTTCCGGCACAGAAAAGTGAGGGTTATGTGATGGTTAGAAAAATCCTGGCTGAGACCTCCGACAAGTGACTTGCTCTCTCCATGTTACTGTTCCTGACCCCTGTAAACTGGAATAACAAAAAGTATGCTAGTCTGGGGAGGATTCTACTGCTTAGCACATAGCAAGTGCTCAATAAATGCTACATTCTATCATTAACCGACTTGCATAACGTCACCCAGCTGGTACCTACTGAGATTCAAATCCAGATCTGGCAAAAACAATACTCTTAACCACTACACTTGTCAGACTTACCATTGCGAAATGGGTAGGAAGCTGAGGCTCAGAGAAGTGGAGTAGCCAAGGTCATATGACTTCACCACGAGCCCCTTCCCACTTTGACTTGTATCTCTGCACCTGAATCCCACCACTTCACTGTCCTCCGCCCTGCCCCTCATCTCTGCTACCACCTCCTCCTTCCTAAGGGCTAAATTGCCTCCTTCCACTTTCATCCCAATATATGATGCATTTCTCCACTTGAATCCAGAGTGATCTCCGAAAGGTAAATCAGGTCACTGACTTCTGATTAAAAATCCTCTGTGGTGGCATTTATTCAATGACCATTTACAATAAAATCCATACCGGCCCCACCTCCCCCCACATTATCTTTTCCCACTCTGCCTTCACTACCTGGCTCCAAGCTGTGTGGACCTGCCCACTCAACTGCATCTTCGTCTTCTTGTCTCAGTAAACCTTGGAGACTCTGTCCAAAAGGCGTCTTCCTCTACATGACTCTCTCCTTCTAGGGTCCAGAATCCCCTCCTTCTCCTTGTCTGTCAGGCCTAAGTATGGTGACAGTTCAGCTGCTGCTAACATTGTGTTCCTGTACTTTCCCTCATGACTCCACACACCCTGCACATACCTCCGTTCTTAAACTCTCTACGGAGGTAGAAGTGGACCCAGTTTGGCATGCTACCCCCGTGGAGAATGAAGACTCTTCTCAGTAAACTAGCAGAAGTCCTGGAGACTGGCTCTGACAAGACCACTTTGGAACCAGGGAGCAGAGGCAGCTTCACCTGAATCCCAGAGGCTGGAAGTGGAAAACAACAGTTGTCCAGAGAAAACTGGCACTGTTGCCAGAGAAAGCGAGGATGGATACTGGGTTTACCAAACAACAGTGTCCATCACAAGACCCAGGTGCTAAGATGTCCTGTCCATGTGCACCACAGGACAGAAATGTTTTATTTTTCATCTCACTGCTGGGATACTCAGGAATTCAGCCAGACCCAGTGAAAGCAAGCACCACAACTTCCTTGGTCAACCAGAAGAACCAGGATCCACAGAAAGTTGCCTGTAGAGTAGCCTTCTCTGAATAGACCTCACACAATGTTGCCCCTCTGGGGGAGCTGTTGGTTCAATGCTCTGCTCCTTTCCAGGCCTCCCTGACACTCCTGATACTCCTCTCTGGGTCATTCCCAACTCCCATAGCAGGGCATCTTAGGAGTTTACCATGAATATCAGGGGTGCCAGGGGCTGAGACAAGGCCAGGACCACACATGGGTGTTGATGAAACCATGGAAACCATGAGGATGCCTGCTCCTTAAGCTCCTTAACCTATATGACATTCCAGCCTAGATATGCTTCATAATCTATCAACCAATCACCTGCTGAGGGACTTCTCTTATAATCAGTGATTCAAAAATATCCTCACACATTTCTCTTGATGCATTCATTCAACTATTTTCTTAAGATATATTCTTAGAGGGGCCCCTGGGTGGCTCAGTCATTAAGTGTCTGCCTTCGGCTCAGGTTATGATCTCGGGGTCCTAGGATCAAGCCCCACATCAGGCTCCCTGCTCAGTGGGAAGCCTGCTTCTCCCTCTCCCACTCCCCCTGCTGTGTTCCCTCTCTCACTGTCTCTCTCTCTGTCAAATAAATAAATAAAATCTTTAAAAAATCTATTTCTAGAATAAGAATAGCTAGATTATATACACATTTAAAATGCCAAACTGCTCAATATCTACTGCATTCTAATATATACATTATATATTATATTATACATTAAAATATTATATAAATAATATTTTTTAAGTAGGCTCCACACCCATCGAGGGGGTTGAACTCACAACCCTGACATCAAGAGTCACACGCTCCACCACCTGAGCCAGCCAGGAGCCCCATCTACAGCAATCATAATTGGCCTTTCTGGTTAATAATGAGGTGGACCATGTTCCCACGTATTTAGTGGCCATTTGCATTTCTTCTTTGTTCCAGGATTGGACTCTAGGAAAAGGAAGAGTACTTGGAGTTTATGGCTAAGGGAGAGCCTTAAGGAGAGCACTGGGGAGGAGAGCATTTCTTCTTGGGTTTTACTCACATCACCATATGACTGAGCGGCCAGGGAAGGCAGAGCAACACTCGCATTCCCTTTCCAGTCTCCACGCCAACCCATAGCTCACTGCCCAACCTGGCAAGTGGCAGCCTCTGAAAACATGCTGCAGAGTTCAGAGGGCTCCAACTAAAGCACTACAGAACACAAGAAAGAAAGGACCTAAGTGTCCATTCTAAAACTTGTTAGACTGATATCCCTCAGGACCAGGGACTGAGATGCCCTCCTATTGACCTTCTAAGGAGGCCTTAAGCGGGGGGGGGGGGGGGGAGAACCACGTATATCAAAGGGTCAAATTTGGTCAGGTAATAAACTGATATTTGGCAACATTCTCCCCATTCTGGTCTTCTCCATTGATTCTTTGCCTCTCATCCCCTCTTTTTACCCTGGATCTTTCAGAATATTTATGAGGCTGTAGGAAGTGAACCTCTGTACTGAGAGCTGAGATAAAATGAGGGGGCCAGGCCCCTACATGGCCTCCATGGACCATACCTTCCTCCAGACCACAGCCGAGCCCAGCTGTGTAGGTGACAGGAGGATGAGGCCGTCCTCAAATACAATACATGGGCTCACCTACCACAGCCGATTACCTGGGCTCCAGTCACAATTTCAGCCACCCCTCACCATCCCTGACTGATTCACCTCTCTGCCCCCAGTGCCTGGCTCTCTTACGGGCACACATCAGTGGGCAAGAAACTGTTGCTGCCTCCACTCCCGTTTGGGATGAAGCTAGGGATTAAACAGATTAAATCACCTTTAAATAAGCTGTTGATGAAATGCAAATATACTTCCCCAATTTACCTAGAATCTAACCAGATAAGAAAAACCCTTAACACAAAGACTGGATTTTGTTAGGAGTCAAATTATCCCCAGAAACATAAGAAAGGATAAAGTGATGATGGAAATAATTTGTATCCTGAAATCATTTTTAGCAGAGAAGACCATTTTAATAAGCAGTGGTTAGAAGCAGTGGGCCAAAATTCTAATTTATTTTTGGTATTACTCAAGTAGTATGTTTTATATACTAGTCAAGACATTAAAGGCAAAGAGTGCCCCCCCCCCCCCCCCGCCAGGCTCTCAGCAGGCTGAGGGGGTGCAAGTTTCCCGAGGCTCTGGGGGAGCACCATGGTGCTGAGAGCCCCAGCCTCTGTCAGAGCCCTCTATAGAGGCTGGCTGGATGCCAGTCTGGCCAGGGGCAGTCTTGGCTCCCACGAAGTAGGTGTCCCTTCACCCGCCCCCCTCCACCCCGCCTCCCCCTACACACACACACACACACACACACACACACACACACACACACACAGA
>NW_022589716.1:14338950-14523889 GCF_004348235.1 Phoca vitulina
ACACACACACACACACACACACACACACACACACACACACACACAGAGTCTCTGCTTGGGGCGCCCCGCAGCCTTCCCAAACTGGTCTTGATTCCTCCCAGACTGCCCAGACGCTCGGAACGAGGGCGGGCGTTAGACCTGGAGAGGATGACCGAACCCCACGCCCCGGAATCCACGGGCCCTCACCCCCAGAGTGCCGGGGGCAGTGGGTTCTGCGGCCACAAAACAGAATTCATGAGTGCACCGCCACTTCCCATTTTTTTCCCCAGGAGGAAAAGGGGACGGGGGCGCCCAGGCTCCACGGTAACCGCTAGGGGGCGCGCGTGGTCCAGGTCGGAGACGCTCGAACAATCTCGGACGGCGCCGCCCCGCTAGCATATCATCCCGGGACAAAACCCCCGGTGCAGGTGCAAGTGCTCGCTGTTACCAGAGCTGGTGCTAAGTTTGGGGGTGAGTAGAGTTCAGGAGGCGGTAAGAAAACTAGGTGAAATATGGGCTTTCGGCAACAAATACGGGCTTTCAGTAACCATGTGGCTTTGAGCAATTCTCTTAGCCTCTCTGAATGTCAGTTTTTTTAAGGTGGCCACACAGGAATGATGGGGATGCAGACTTCGGTGGGTTTTTGTGTGTCTGAAGTAAACAAATGGCTCTGAGGGTCCGTGAACGTTACTATTGCAAGCAGTAGGCCAGGAGCTGATGCAGCCAGGCCCAGAGGCAGCTGGAACTCAGTCAGTAGCTAAGGAGTTAACTACAAACTACCCAGTCAGTAGTCAGTAGTCAGGAGCTAACATCCTGGTTTGGATCTAGACTAGACTGGACGGCTGGGGACCATATCCTGTTTAACATTCACTCACTCATTCATTCAACAAGTACCGATGGAGTCCTTGCATGACATCAGGCATTATGCCAGAAGCCGGGGACCAGTAGGGACATCAGATACTGCCCACAACAAGACACTGTCCCAGCTGTCTTAGAACCAACAAGCAAACATTCCAAGGGGGACACTGGCGTTACTCAACTACATGACCAGGGATAATTACAAGTCTCTAAGGAAGTGATATCTGAGCTGAGACACCTGGGCAAACGGGAGGGGAGCAAAGACAGGAAGAGTGTTCTAGTCAGAGGGAGCAGCATATGCAAAGGTCCTGAGGGGACTGGGAACCAAGGAACCAAAGGAGGCCAGTGTGATTGGAGAGCAGTGAGGTGTGGAAGCATGGTACAAGGTGAGCTCAAGAGGCCTGCAGGGATAGGTGGGCAGGACTTTGTACCCTGCTTTGAATCTAAGAGTACCCAGCAACTTCTGAGAGGTTTAAGGGCAAAGGCAGGACTGTATTTTGAAAAGGTGCCTGTATCCCAAGTGGTGTGCACAGAGTATTACCCTGTGTGTAGCTGGCATTTGATACGTACTTGCTGAATGAATAAATAACTAAGATCACTGTTGAAATTCTGGGATTTAATGTCTTGAATGCAAAAAAATCATTAGAAAACATGGAAAAACATCCAACCCTACTAAATTTCTAAATAATACAAATAAAATAAAATGCATAGTTTTCTTGTCATTTAAGGTTATTTCTACTGTAAAGTTCCTTATTATTTTTAATAGACTATTTTTAGAACGACTTTAAATTTACAGAAAAAATGAGAAGATAAGAGTTCCCATATACCATCCCTAGATTCCTTTATTATTAACATATTACATTAGTAGTATAGTACATTTGTTACAATTAATAAACCAATATAGATACATTATCATTATGAAAGTCCAAACTTTATTCAGATTTCCTTAGTTTTTACCTCATATCTTTTTTCTGTTCCAGCATCCCACCCAGAATACCACATAACATTTAGTTGTCATGTCTCAGGGTCCTTTTGACTGACCATTTCTCAGACTTCCCTTGTGTTTGATGACCCTGACACTTTTGAAGAGCATACATTAGGTACTTTGTAGGATGCCCCTCTGTTGGGATTTGTCTGATGTTTTTCTCAGGATTAGACTGGATATTATTATTTTTTTACTTTAATCAAGGTTATACATATACAAAGTTTTGAACGTCTTATTTGTTCTAATAGATGCAAAAAGAAAACAGTAGTCCTCTGACCTGTCCCTTGTCACTCTCACTCCCCAGAGTACCTTGTTTCAACTCTTTTTGCTGTTTTCTGGTGTTTGCTGCCATATATCTAGATCATATGTTGATCTTGCCTTTCTTGACTGACCGATTTAGAGACTAGCTCCTAACTTCCTGCTCTTTATGACACATGAGAATTGTGTTCTCTTTCATTCCCTTCCTCTATCCACCCACTAAGGTTTGTCCTGATGTCTTCCTCTGCCTTCCAGAACCCTTCTGACCTGTACAGACCCCATCAATGGGCTTTCTGCCCCTCAGTCTTCAGGGTGGGTTGGGTCATTGTGGGGCACAGGCAGGCAGTTGGGGGGGAGGAGGGAGAGAGTAAAGGTATTTCTGCCCTCAGTTACCACGTTAGGTTGCTGTGGGGGCTGCAAGTCTGGCTCTGCTGTCAAGTGCTCGCTCCAGTTTCCGAGAACTGCTCCCACCCCCTTGCCTCCTCAGGTCTGTGTATTAGGGGGGAAGAGAGGGTGGGTAATAGCCCCTCATACTGGTACCGCACCTTCCTTTGTGGTTTCTTTTCACCCTGCCATCAAAGCCTCTTTTATGAAATTTTCCTCAAATTATCCCATTTGAGAGTTGTTTCATTTTTTGGAATCCTGACTAATAAATTACAATTTTGGTTAAACCAATATTCAGTGTTTATATTATTGTGATAATAACTATGAAACATTATTCACCTTAAAGGCAAGTACTGTTTTATGATAATATTTCCTTTCTTGTTACAACTTTTTTTGGTTTGTGTGTATGTGTGTGTAGTTAGTATTTACCTTTTTAATATAACCCTTGTTAAATTTTCCCATACAACTCTGCACATGGTCAGAGACATTAGCTTTTCTCTCAGGATTTTTTTCAGGAATTCCTACCACCGTCAAGGTTGTATATTCTTCAGGTCTGCTGCCCAGCTGTCCTTCCCTTTCCTTCTCTCTGGTGTTAGAATCCTATTTTCTGGATCTTTGAGGGTTTCTCACTCATTTTGTTTGTTTGTTTGTTTTGGATTTTACTTATTTAGACAGAGAGAGGGTGGGGGAGGGACAGAGGGAGAGGGAGAGAGAGAATCTCAAGCTGACTCTTCACAGAGGGAGCACAGAGTCGGAGCTGGGGCTGGGGCTCGATCTCATGATCCTGAGGTCATGACCTCAGCCGAAATCAAGAGTTGGATTCTTAACCTCCTGAGCCACCCAGGTGCCCCGTGTTTCTCACTCATTTTAGTGGGGCATATCCTTCATTAGCTTCCTTTTTTTTTTTTTAAGGATTTTATTTATTTATTTGAGAGAGAGAGAATGAGAGAGAGCGCACGAGAAGGGGGTGGGGCAGAGGGAGAAGACTCCCTGCTGAGCAGGGAGCCCCTACGACGATGTGGGACTTGATCCCAGGACTCAGAGATCATAACCTGAGCTGAAGGCAGATGCTTAACCAACTGAGCCACACAGGCGCCCTAAAATTATTCTTAAGGAAATGGGCATGCTGCATCAGCAGGTTAGGATTCAAACTGGGTAATCAATGTCCAGAAACAAAGATCCCAGACAGGTCACATATGTCAAGAGGAAAGAGACCCCATTAAGCCACTCAATGAGACAGAGTCAATAAACAACCTGGAGCGACCATGCAACTCAGCCATTTTATTTCTCAAATTATTGCACCTATAAATTTTAGCTCTCCATTTGCCTTCTACTATCAGATTTAAAAAAATTTTTTTCTAGTACCATCTTGAACCTAAATGATATATGGCTTGTGACATACACAAATGCATAATCATAATGACTAGCATTTTTAGATTCAATTGTTAATTTAGCAAGCATTTATTGAGTACCTACTGTATTCCAGGCACTGTGCAAGGCATTGGAATAGAACATGCTCAAGGTCATGAGGTCCCTGCCCTCAGGGAACTCATTCTCCAGGGCAGTACCTCACACTTAGCACAGCCTCCTGAGCCTTCCAGGCACCCATTGAGAGCTCCACTTAACAGGTAAAGGATCTGAGGCTCACAAAGGTTTCCCAGTTTGCCTGAATGACACACAGCCAGTTGGAGACGATGCTGCACCATGAACCCCAATCTTCCTCTTCCAACTCTGTTTCGAAGGCTGGGGTATAAGAAGAAGCTAGAGATAATGAACCGTGAAAAGAGGGTTCAGAGGGACAGGAAGACAACCAAGAGGGAGTGGTCTTAGTTAGGCTTCTCCAGAGAAGCAGAACCAATAGGATATATAGAGATGTATATAAGAGGAGGTTTATTATAGGAATTGGTTCATGCAGTCATGGAGGCTGAGAAGTCCCACAGTTGGCCGTCTGCCAGCTGCAGAATCAGGAAAGCTGGTGGTGTAATCAGTCCAAGTCCAAAGGTCTGAGAAATGGGGGCTGATGATGTAAGTCCCAAACTGTATCTGAAAGTCTGAGACCGGGAGTGCCAGTGCCCAAGGGCAAGAGAAGATGGATGTCTCAGCTCAAGCAGAGAGAGAGAGAATTTGCCTTTCCTCTGCCTTTTGTTCTACTCAACCAGTTGGATAATGCCCACCTGCACTGGGGAGGGCCATCTGCTTTAGTCAATTCACCAATTAAAATGCTAATTTTTTTCTGGAAACACCTTCACAGACACATCCAGAAACAATGTTTTACCAGCTATTTGGGCATCCTTTAACCCAGTTAAGTTGACACATAAAACTGACCATCACAGGGGCGCCTGGGTGGCTCAGTCGTTAAGCGTCTGCCTTCGGCTCAGGTCATGATCCCAGGGTCCTGGGATCGAGCCCCACATTGGGCTCCCTGCTCGGCGGGAAGCCTGCTTCTCCCTCTCCCACTCCCCCTGCTTGTGTTTCCTCTCTCGCTGTCTCTCTGTCAAATAAATAAATAAAATCTTTAAACAAACAAACAAACAAAAACTAACCATCACAGAAGCCAAGGGGAAAAAAGAGTTTCAAAGTATCTGCTCAGGCCCTAGCTGCCCCAGTTTACATTTTAGCAGGAACTAGTTCAGGGCAAACGGCGGGGAACAGGAACTGCCGATGCACTTGGGGGAAATAGGACAGAAGGGAAGGAAGAAACACAGGATGCTCATTTTACAGTTGCAGGGCGCATCTTCTCTACTCCTCTGGAATTAATGCCAGTGGGGGAAGAGCCTCACAGTTGAATAACTTGCACACCTAGAAGCAGCAGGCAACAACCCCAGGTGTCAGAGTCATGTAGGGCATGCCCTCCCTGCGGGGATGGGCCAACCGGTGCCTCTCAGTTGTAAAAAAAAAAAAAAAAAAGCACAGTATGCCCTGACTCCAGTCTCCCAACCTAAGGCCCTCAAGCAGGAAATTCTAAAACTAAATTTCAATAGAGATGGAGCAAGGGAGTGACAGATTGCAAAAACAGACACAGAGCAAGGCACTGAGCCAAGTTCATGAGCAAGAGAAGTCAGCCTCACACCAGCAACAAAACCGTACAGAGAACCCTCAGGGGTCTGCAAGCACCCACCGAGCCAGGCCTCTTCCTCCTCCTCGGAGGCAGCAGATTTGTAGCCGCCCCAGAGGTGTGAATCCCCTGTAGGTTAGCATAGGCTGGGAGTGTGGGGGCAGGGGTGGCCAGGGTCCAGGGACAATGGTGCACCCTCCCTTCTCTGGAGAGGTCAGACGATGACTTCCACTGGCCTTCCCCAGTGCACATAAATATATATTTTTAAATTAGAAACCTCAAATAAATTCTTCCATTCCTGCTGGCGGCCATTATGTAATGTCTCACAATGTTTCCCTGGGACTCTCCAGGCGGTCTCATTTATTGCCTTGGTTGTGCTTCCAGCTTTGTTCATGACTTCCAAACTGCTTTCCATAAAATTGAGCCATATGTACATTGGCTACTCTCAACATAGTTTGTACCTTTAAAAGTATGCGTATATTGTTGTGAGGCCAATGTTGAGAGTGGTGTGCGAGGCCATAGATTGGAGTCCTTTTTTTTTAAAGTGGCAACATTTCAAGCTCGTATAAAAAAAACTGGTTTTGAAATATTTTTAAATTTACAGAAAAGTTGCAAAAATAGTTCAAAGAGTACCTGTATACACTCCACCCAGCTTCCCCTAACCTCTTATGTAACCTCTTATATAACCGTAGCCCAATTATAGAAACCAGAAACAGTATAATACTACTGAGTAATCTATAGACGTTATTGGAATTTTGCCATTCTCCCTACTAATAATGTCCCTTTTTAAAAAATAAATTTTTAAATTTTAGAATTGTCTGAAATTCACAGAAAAACTGAAAAGATAGTCCTGAGTTCCCATGTACTCCTACCCAGTTTCCACTTCTTTTAACATTTTACATTAGTATGGTATATTTGCCACAATAAATGAATCCATATTGATACATTATTATTAACTAAAGCCCATACTTTATTCAGATTTTTTCTTTTTTCTGTAATGCCACTTTTCTGTTCCAGGATCCCATCCAGGATACCACATCTCATTTAGTTGTCATCCTCATGAGGAGCCTCTGGGCTGGGACAGTTTCTCCAACTTTCCTTGTTTTTGATGACCTTGACAGTTTTGAGTACTGATCAAGTATTTTGTAGGCTGCTCCTCATTTGCAATCCGTCTGATGTTTCTCTCATGAGTAGATGGGGTTATGGGTTTTTGAGAGGAGGACCAGAGAATTGAAGTGTCATTCTTGTCACATAGTATCAGTGGTCCACTAAAGTCCTATTTCTGGTCCAGGATCTATCCAGAAACCTGCAGTGCATTTAGTTGTCATGTCTCCTTAGTCTCTAATCTCTGGAAGTCCTCAGCCTTTCATGACCTTGACACATTTGAAGAGTATTCAAAAATGTCCCTTAATTTGTATTTGTCTGATGTTTTTACAAGAATGGATTCAAGTTATGAAATTTTGGTAAGAATGCCAGGGAAATGATGTAGTGTATCATGTCAGGGGTACATGGTGTCACTATGCCTTATTTTACTTTTTTTAAGTAAACTCTACACCCAACATGGGGCTTGAACTCACGAGCCCGAGATCAGGCTCTACTGACCGAGCCAGCCAGGTGCCCTTCTAACTTTACTTTTGATCACTTGGTTAAGATGGTGTCTGCCAGGTGTCTCCACTATGAAGTTACTATCTTCTCTTTCTAATTTCTTAGTGGTGATACTTTTAGATGACACAAATATCTTGTTACCCTCAAACTTTTGCTAGCTAATTTTAGCATCCATGAGTGGATCTTGCATGCAACAATCATTACTGTGATGTTCTAGTGCTGATTTTTCTATTTCCCTTATTCCTTCTACACTTGTTAATTGAAATTCTCCTGTCCCTTTCCCCCATTAATTTATTTATTCAGTTATTTAATTCACAAACATGGGCTAATGAATATTTATTTTGTGGGTTCATCTAGTATTTTCCCCGTCCCAGTGCTAGCTAGACTCAATCATTTCTTCAAGGATTTCTGGTTCTTTTTATTGGAGAATCATCTTTTGAAACCAAGATCTGGACACTAAGTGTGCTCATTGCTACTGGGACGTCATTGTGTCTAGGCATTCTTATCAAACAGAGCTGGGAAATATATCCGTGCACACATATATACATACACCTAAATTTATTTCTTTATCCATATATATTCAGGGGTTCTCCAGGGCACCTCTTAGGACTTCCATGCCTAATAGTAAAGGTTAATGGAAAATTAAAGCAACCAAGAAAAGCAGGTACAATTAAGTACCTAGAGTCACTGGGAATTAAGGTTTGGGTCACCTCAACCAGCTAAGGTTTTGCTTGAGGGTGAGAGAGATAGCGAATGTATAGTGAAGACGAAAGTCATAGATATGTTACAGCCTTATGACCAATTATAGAACCATTTTATTTGCTTGTCATACATATGTGTTTATTTGTATATGCTAACCATTTTCTTCTTCTTTCTCCTTCTTCCCGTTTTTATTTTGCATACAAATTGCTGAAGCTGCCTTTACAGTTTAGATTTTAGGTGACAGACTACGCAGTGGGACTATGACTGAATTTAAGGGTTAATTAACATAGTCAGTGACGGATACAGTAACTGTTGATTGGGACTGTTTCCTCATTTGGCAGAGAGCAAGAAAATTTCTTCATTTAAGATAAAAAGCTGGATCTTGTTAGGTGGAATTACAGAGAGGTTTTGTTATATGAGAGTTCAAATGTGTGTAAAAGGGAGTCTATGGAAGGTGAGTTGGCAAAGGGGTGGACTCTGCCAGTTTTCCGTTTCTTGTCCCTCAAATCCAAATTCATCCTTCATTATCTGGTATGCAAAAATGAAGCCAGTCCATTTAAATATTTTCCTTTGTCAGCTGACCATGTTGAATTTTGTCAGTAGAGGGCAATGGAGAGACATTGCAGGAGAAAGGAGGAAGACCTGGTCTGATGTGTTCCTTCTCATAGGCTTCCTGCAGTGTAGGCGGCTCTTCCAGCATCTGCCCTGCAGGCAGCTTCTCCAATGTCTGGCTCCTGCCGTGTAGACAGCTTCCCCAATACCAGATTCTAGCTGCTGGCTTCTGCAGTACCCAGCATCCAGAAGCAGCAGTGCCTGGCGGCTTTCCCTGGTATCCTTTTCGGACAGTTACATAGTAAAGTGCCTCCAGCGAGATGCCTCCCTGTGAACAGTTTTCCTGAAACCACAGGGAGTGGGTTTCTGGCAAGTTCTGATAGAATGGCACTGCAATGGCTTCTCTGCTATTCAGTGAGCCATGGCCTCTCCAACTCGGTCTAGATCTCTGCCCTAGAGGAGCGAGTCTTTTCCTTGGGTTGTCTCTCTCAGTCCTAAGCGGTGGGTACTCCTTCTATATGCTATTCCTATGTTCCTTAGAGTTCTCTCTACTTCTTACAAGCCCATCACTCATTTCTCCATTCTCTTGTTATAGTTAATAATTCTTTTTATTAAACTTTCCCTGTTCAGATGACTGTGGTTTCTGTCTCCTAATTGGACCCAGACTAGTCTGCACATAAAACGGTTTCAGAATTGTTAACTCATTCCCCTGTGAGACCCACAGAGAGGAACAGATTTACTGACCAAACTACAACCTCTGTGTACAGGCCTTCCATACTTAGTCATTTTTTTTCAAACAACCAGACACATTAACGTTCTTAGTTTATTGATTCTCTCGTGAAAAATATGCACAATCACCACAGTTAAAGCCACTGCAGCATCCTTCTTCCTTCTGGTGTCCAATCTCCAGCTCGCTTTTTGCCAGCACCAACATTGGCTTTTGCAGTCCCCCTGACTTTCTTCATTCTGTTCTTGTGTTCCTTTTGCTGTTTTCTTGACGTCTTTTCCTTCTTCTACAGGCCATGTCTTGCAAGTCTATGTTTGGGTTCATTTTTCTTTGCGTAATCCAAGGAATCATAAATCATGCCAAAGCCAGTTGTCTTGCCACCACCAAAATGGGTTCTGAATCCAAATCCAAATATGACATCTGGTGTGGTCTTGTACATTTTGGCTAGTTTCCCGAATTTCTGTCTTAGGTACTGTTGCCTTTCCGGGGTGAAGGACATCAATGACCATCTGTCTCCGCTGAAGTAGTCAGTTGGTCATGAACTTCTTGGTCCGTACAGTGACTGCATCATTCATGATGGCAACCAAGCTTCAAGCAGCTGGAGAAGAAAAGAGCATAGTTAGTTTTATAGTATCCAAAATATCATTTTTCAGTGACTTAGGTTAGGTGTTTTCTTCCCTATCTCCTCCAGGGTAGTTATAGTCTTTATTTGTAATACACTTAGATTCCTTATTATTGGTGTTCCATGTTGGGTTCTTTCCTCATCCTTGTTGATTTGAATGATTTATTTATTCTGGGAGTATGTAAACCATTACCCTGGTTCTAAGAGTCACAGCCGCATAAAAGGGCTTAGATATACTCAGAGGAGTGTTGTGGCCACCTCATTTCTAATACCTGTTTCCATTCCCTCCTTCTTCATGTCCCATTTCTATCCATCCACCTTCTACAAATAACTAATCTTTTTTACCTTCTGGTTTAGCCTTTCTTTTGCCAGTTGATATATGGGGACCCATAGATGAGTTTTGTTTTTTTTTGTTTTTTGTTTTTTTAAAGATCTTATTTATTTGACAGAGAGAGAGAGAGAGAGAGAGAGAGCGCGCAGGGAATGGGAGAGGGAGAACAGACTCCCCACTGAGCAGGGAGCCTGACACGGGGCTCGATCCCAGGACCCTGGGACCACGACCCATAGCAGAAGGCAGATGTTTAACCGACTGAGCCACCCAGGTGTCCCCCAGAGATGAGTCTTAAGCCTTCTTAGAAGGCAAAGACTCCGGCTCATAGCCCTCCTGTCTCTGCTTTGTCTGGAGCCCAGGGTGAGCCCATTCCAAAGCTTAATAAAAAGAAATATTTGCTGGAGTTGACCACTGAAAGTCATGTTGTAGGGAAAACTGGTCATGTCTATTAAAACAAAACATGAATAATTTATAATTTCTTCTGCACGGCCATTCCACTGAATATTTAACCTCAGGGAAAAAAGTCATATTTGTACATAGGTAGATACGGACAAACTTGTTTTCTGTCTTGTTGTTTTTAGCGGTGAAAAGAAAAAAATAATCAGAAACAATCTTAATGTCTATCAATAGGGAAATAGCTAAAAACATACACAGAATAGCCAACCTGGCACCCTATACAATTCAGCAGGGTTGTTTGTTTTAGTAATGTAGAGTTATGAGGAGCTTAGAATAAAAGCTCTAAGACATGTTGATGAGTGGGTGGGGAGAAAGCTAGTTTTGGAATGATAAATATGGAATAATGCAACTTATGAAAAATCAAGAAATAAAACAACACCACATATTTTATAGATATATATCTTTATATACATGTATATGTATATGTGTGTGTATATATATATATGTAAGAAAAATGTTTGGAAGCATGTATATCAAACTGAAAAAGTGATTTCATTTGGCAGGGGCTGGCTGGGGCAGAGGAGACTGGAGATTTGGGGTGGGGGTAGGTTTTAAAAGGAATTTTTATCTGTAATGTGTTTGCTTTTTCAGTATTCATGTGTTATTTGTGTAATATTCTTTAAAATTAAAATGAACAAACAAAACATCGACTACATTAATTAAATCTCAAAATCCTTAGAAAGAGACTACAACCTATTCGGGAAACAGGTGACACCCTCACACACTCAGTATCTGCCCTTCCTAGAGAAAATTCCAGAAATGACAGTCTCCACCTCTCCCTCTCCTACTAAATGTAAGAATCCTTTCCTAAATGTTGTCTGCTTGCGAAGGCTCGCTATCTGTTAATAAAAGCAAGTAACATAAGTAACACAGTAACTTAAGACCTGGGTTTACAGTGAACACCATATAACAACTACCTGTACTCTACAGTTAATATTTGACCAATTCTGCTCTAACACAGTAGATCGCTGAAAGTAAACCCCAATATACACTTTCTACTTCGATTTTTTTCTTTACTGAGCTGTAGGATGGATATTCAACCCAAGGAAAGCAACTAATGGCAAAGGACAGAGTCCAGGTATCCCGAAGCCTTTGCTTTCTGTTTAAACCATTTGATGACTGAGGTAGAAAAAAAATCAACATTCCCACATCAAGGTTGTTAACTTGATGTTAACAAAGATAAAGAGTATATAAAATACCTTCAAGTTTGTATTTAAATTATTTTCCTCTAGGGGAAAATAAAAAATAAACCTAAAGTCTTAGCCTTAGTACTTTAATAATAATAATAATAATAACAAAGATTAAAATGATAATGAGCCAGAAAGCTGACTAAGCCACTAATCAAAGACAGAGACACAAATACAATTAGTGTTTTGGGCAAGTTGCTCTGAGGATTCTGGCTTAATCCTGAGATATCCAGAGGCTTCGCTTGCGGAGCCCCATCCCCTCCGGAGACACAAAAAGGCACTTCCTGCCACCACTCTGTTTTTTGTATAGTTTAAGTTAAGACCATGCAAAATAAACAACGTAATTTTGTCTAGGTGTCACATTCCCTTCTGGGAGGAAATTACTACACTTGTTTTGTAACTCCTTTGGTTGGAGTATATTTTCTGGTTTTTAATTTTTAAATCCCTTAAGCCCTTTCCCGCTCTTTAGGAAAATTACTTGTGTTTTCTAACTTTATAGACTCGAAAGCTATACCTTTTGAAAGTCTCCCTTTGAGGAAATTTGCACAAACAGCAAAGAAATCTGGCTGAGTGAGATTCAAATTCCCCTCATCGAATGCACATCTTGTATGCACCTGGAATGATACTTTATACAGTGAAAAAAGCACATTATAAAGTAGCATGCGTAGGATGATAGTACCTGGGCGAACTGCATGTGTCCTCAAGCACAGAATGTCTGGAAGGACAGTAGCATCTCACGGCGGCAAGATTGCTGATGATTGATTTTTTCTTTGTACTTTCCTGTATTGTTTGCATTTTAAGATTTTATTTATTTATTTATTTATTTGAGAGAGAGAATGAGAGAGAGAGAGAGAGCATGAGAGGGGGGAGGGTCCGAGGGAGAAGCAGACTCCCTGCCGAGCAGGGAGCCCGATGTGGGACTCGATCCCGGGACTCCAGGATCATGACCTGAGCCGAAGGCAGTCGCTTAACCAACTGAGCCACCCAGGCGTCCCTTGTTTGCATTTTAAATATTGAGAATATACTGGGGCACCTGGGTGGCTCGGTTGGTTAAGCATCTACCTTCGGCTCGGGTCATGATCCCAGGGTCCTGGGATCGAGCCCCACGTCGGGCTCCCTGCTCGGCAGGAAGCCTGCTTCTCCCTCTCCCACTCCCTCTGCTTGTGTTCCCTCTCTCACTGTGTTTCTCTCTGTCAAATAAATAAATAAAATCATTTTAAAAAATATTGAGAATATATCATTTTCATAATAAAAAGAACATTTTGATCTTGAAACAACAACAAAAGGTGAGGAAAGGATAAAATAACTGTAACAGAAAGAAATGCAAGCAGGAACGATAAAATGCACCAGGACTGAGGTTTGCACTCCGAATCCTCACATCTCGCTTGCTGTCCAGCTCCATATTCATCCCCCTGCCATGCCATAATCAGCCCTTCTGGCCTGCAGCCCTCCAGAAGCCTCCTGTCTGGTCCTCTTGCCTACCTTCTTGCCTTGCAATCATCCATTCTGTACAGAACAGCCAGAGTGGTTTTCATAAAGTAACAACCTGATCTGTATTTCCACCCACCTCAAACCTTCGGTAGCTCCTAGTCACACTGAAATAAAAACCCAGTCTCCTTGTCCCAACCTCAAGGCTCTGCGTGTTATGGTCCTTTCTCCTTCTTCTCCTGCCCCTTTACCTTTTGCTCCCTTTGTTGATATTTCCTGGAGCACTCTTTCCTGCTCCAGGGCCTTTGAATTTGTTGTTCCTTACGCTCAGACAGTTCTTCCCTCAGCTCCTCATCAGCCCCTGCTCCTCAGAGTCTCCAGGGGTGGGGGCCAGGGATCTGCATTTTAAATATGTACTTTATGTGATCCTCATGCAGACTCAGGTTTGAGAGATGCACTGGCTTTTGATGAGTATTCAAGGGGCAGATGCAGAGAGTTCAAGAACAAACTTCTGATACCTGGAGTTCTTCTTCTTCTTCTTCTTCTTCTTCTCCTTCTTCTTCTTCTTCTATACCTCACCCTTGTGAGGCCACATGGATCCTCTGGGCTGAGATGTTCTTCAAAAAAGGACCTAGGTGTGGGGGTGCCTGGGGCGCTCAGTTGGTTGAATGTATTTTGGTTCAGGTCATGATCTCAGGGTCGTGAGATTGAGCCCCGCATTGGGCTCCACACTTAGCAGGGAGTCTGCTTGAGATTCCCTCCCTCTCCCTCTGTACCCCACCTTCATGTGCACGCACGCACACATGCTCTCTCTCTAAAATAAATTTTTAAGGAAAAGAAAAAAAGGACCTAGGTGTGTCAGCTCACAGAAGGATGGGACATTAGTGTCTAGAAGTTCCTCTACCAAAGGTAAAATGATGGTTAAAACTTCAGCTAAGATTTTTTTTTTTTAAAGATTTTATTTATTTATTCATGAGAGACAGAGAGAGAGAAAGAGAGAGGGAGGCAGAAGGAGGGGCAGGGACCCCCGATGCGGGACTCGATCCCAGGACCCTGGGATCATGATCTGAGCTGAAGGCAGACGCTTAACCATCTGAGCCACCCAGGTGCCCCTCAGCTAAGATTTTTAAGTGTTGACTGTTACTTATTCATCTATTGGTAAATTCAGCATAAATACCTACAACAAATTAGCCCTTCCTCTGAGGTGGTGTTTGGAGACTGACTTAGGAAGAGTTCTGAAGCAGTTATATTCAGGCTTCTATCTTGGACATTTACTACCTGAGAACTGTTGCAGTCTGGAGGGCCCTGTAGGACAAACAGATGATGAGGTGGTGGGGGGCAGGGCGGGGGGGCTTGGAAGGTACTGGAAACATTAAGCAAACACTCTTGGAGCTTATGCTTAGGGCAAGTTCCTATGCTAGGCATGGGTAGGTCGGGGAGGACACCACAAGAAGATGCACCAAGGTCTGCCCAGCCTGCCCATGAGGGCTCATGGCCCCTCAAAGAAGCTTGTCTTGGTGCAAAGTGGTTAGGGTAGTTTTGTTTTTATTGTTTTTTGAGGAATTTACCTAGTCCCACCTGGTGGGCATAAACAGAAGTCAGAACTTTACAAGGAGGCTGTGGCAGGAAAAGCAATAGAGAGTCATTAATTTTTGTTGGTTTCTCCCAGGTTTCATTTCAGGAACCCCTCCCTCACTCCCTGTGGTTCTGGGGAGCTGCCAGTCAAGGTGGCCCCGTCTCTCTCACCCTAGGAGCTGGGCCAATCACAGTCCTTTCTGGGTCTTCTTGCCAGAATCTGGGGGGCAGGCGTTCCTCCCGCTGGGCTTGCTGAACTGGCCAAACATGAGCCGTGTGCTGTCCAGTTCCATCATGCCCACCCAGCAGAGAGAACCTGAGTGACAAAGAGAAAGAGAGAGCCCCAATGACGTCATTCGAGCACCTAGATCCAGACAGGACTGAAGCTAGACCCACTCCTAATCTTTCCAGAATGGGTGTTAATAAATCCCCTTACTGCTTCAATCTGTTTGAGCTCAGTTTCTTCTCTTGCAACAGAGAGAGGCCTGATGAATGCATAGGCCTTAGACAGTTCCTTCCATTATTATTCCAAGTCTCCAAATAAAAAATGTGCTATTGGCAGAAAACTCGTCTTTGCAATGTAAGAGTGAGGCCAGTCTCATCATGTAGATGGGCAGTGTTACAATCCTATGGGGTTTGGGGCTCCTATAAATACTGGGCCAGGCACAGCCCTACTATTCTGGGTTCTCAGAAGCCATTCTTGTGGGTGGGTGTGTCATAGTCTGTTACCACCAAGTGCTCTGCTCTCACACACCATGAATCCACTCTATGACTTCCAAGTCTAGTCCCACGCCACAGGGTTCATTCCAGGCTCCCTCCTTTCCATATTGGTAACTCCCTTTCCCATCAGTGAGAATTCTGGCTCCCATTATATTTGATATACTTACTGACTTGCTCAAACCTACAATAAATAGAGAATAGTTTCGGAATTGTGAATCCATACCACTACAAAGGCAAGCCTACTAACTGGAGTTCAATATTTACTTATAGTTCTTTGGCATTTGTCTGAGGGGAGATCGTCAAAACACAGTGTGCAAAAGTTACCCCTTCCCTATTTCACTATGTTTATGTTATTCATTTGAAATAACACGAAGTTCATTGTTTCTGCTTCTATTTAAATTTAAGGGATTTTTTTCTTCCATCCTTGTTGATATTAATTTTTGAGTATGTGAAACATGAATACAGTTCTGAGAACAAACTATGCATAATGTATACTCAGACAAGTGTAAACCCTCCTCCTACCTCTTCCACCCTGTTCCTATGCTTCTGTCCCCTCCACTCACCCCTACCCCTGGAAGGTAACCAATCTCATTTCCTGGCTTATCCTTCCTGGGTTTCTCTTTTCACAAATAAGTGGATATATCTATGTTTTCTTATTTTTCCTTCTTTCCATGCTATAGATACTCTTTAGCACTATTCTTTGTTCACTTAATAATATATACCCTGGACATCACTTCTTGTCAATTCATAGAAATGTTCAATCTTTTTTTTACAGCAGAATAGTATCCCACTGTAAACATGTACTATGGTTCACAAACCCACTCTCCTGTATACAAGCACTTAGGTTGTTTCCAATATTTTGCAATTACAAACAGTGCTTCAGTGAATGATCTTATGCATAAGGATTTTTGTGTTGTTGAAAAAAATTTTTTTAAGTAAACTGTATGCCCAATGTGGGGCTCAAACTCAAAACCCTGAGATCAAGAGTTGCATGCCCTACCCACTGAGCCAGCCAGATGCCCCTGAAAATGTTTATTTTTTTATTTTTTTAAAGATTTATTTATTTGAGAGAGAGAGAGAGCGGGAGGAGGGGCAGAGGGAGAGGGAGAGAGAGTCTCAAGCAGACTCCCCACTTGAGCATAGAACCTGACACAGAGCTCGATCCCATGACCCCGAGATCATGACCCAAGCAGAAATCAAGAGTCTGACATGCAACCGACTGAGCCACCCAGGTGTCCCTGAAAATGTTTCTTTAAGAGTCACAAGCTCTTCCAATTAAGCCAGCCAAGCACCCCCCCCCACCAAATTTCTACATAATAAAAAGATTTTGGTGTGCAGTTCTATGACTTTTAACATATGTATAGATTCTTGTAACCACAGTAAGGATATGGAACATTTCCATGACTCTCCCAAGTTTACTCATGGGGCTCCTTTTTAGTCACCTTCCTCACCCATAAACCCTAGTCACCACCAATCTGTTCTCCATTCCTATAACTGTGACTTGTCCTGTGTCAGATGAATGGAACTTTTTGAGACTTACTTTTTTCATTCAGCATAATAGCTTCGAGAGTCATTCACATTGTTGTGTGCACTAATAGTTCATTCCTTTATACTGCCCAGGAGCGTCCCTCTATATGGATGCACCTCAGTTTGTTTATCCATTCATCTAATGAAAGACATTTGGATTGTTTCTAGTTTTTGCTGATTATGAATAAAACTTCTGGGCACTTGCGTGGCTCAGTCGGTTAAGTGTATGACTTCGGCTCAGGTCGTGATCTCAGGGTCCCGGGATCTATTAAGCCCTGCTTCCGGCTCTCCACTCAGCAGGGAGTCTGCTTCTCCCTCTCCCTCTGCCCGTTTCCCTGCTTGTGCTCTGTCTCAAATAAATAAATAAAATCTTTAAAAAAAATTCTATAAATATCTGTGTACAGTTTTATAGATAAATACCTAGAAGTGGGATTGCAGAGTTATTTGGTAAACATATGTTTAACTTTACAAGAAGCTGAAACCATAAAACTCCTAGGAGAAAACATAGGTAGTGAGCTCCTTGACATCAGTCTTGGGGATGATTTTTTTGGATTTGACACCAAAAAAGGCAAAAAAACCAAAAATAAACAAGTAGGACTACATCATACCAAAAAGTTTCTGCATAGCAAAGGAAACCATCAACAAAATGTAAAGGCAATTTATTGAATGGGAGAAAATATTTGCAAATCATATATTTGAAAAGGGTTAATACCCAAAATATATAAAGAACTCATGCAACTCAATAGCAAAAAACAATGATTTAAAAATGGGCAGATAAGGGCACCTGGGTGGCTCAGTTGGTTAAGTGGCTCCCTTCAGCTCCGGTCATGATATCAGGGTCCTGGGATCAAGCCCCATGTCAGGCTCTCTGCTCAGCGAGGAGTCTGCTTCTTATTCTCCCTCTATGTTCTCCCTCTCTCTCTCAAATAAATAAATAAAAATCTTAAAAATAAAAAAAAATAAAATAAAAATGGGCAGAGAGGGGTGCCTGACTGGCTCAGTTGGTGGAGCATCTGACTCCTGATCTCGGAGTTGTAAATTCAAGCCCCATGAGATTACTGAAAAAAATAAAATCTTTAAAAAAAATGGGCAGAGGAACTAAATAGGCATTTTTCTAAAGAAGACAAGCAGATGGCCAGCAGGTATATGAAAAGATGCTCAACATCACTAATCACCAGGAAAATGCAAATCAAAGCCCCAATGAGATATCACTTCACACATGGTATAATGGCTATTATCAAAAAGACAAGAAATAACAAGTGTTGGCAAGGATGTGGAGAAAAAGGAACCCTTGTGCACTATTGGTGGGAATATGAATTGCTGCAGCCACTAGGGAAAACAGTATGGAGGTTCCTCAAAAATTAAACTATCATATGATCTAGCAATTCTACTTCTGAGTATTTGACTAAAGGAAATAAAAACACTAACTCTAAAAGATATATGAACTCTTATGTTCATTGTAACATTACTCACTATAGCCAAAACATGGAAATCACGTAAGTGTCTATCAATGGATGAATGGACAAAGAAAATATGGAATATATATAAAATGGAACATTATTCATCCATAAAAAAGATGGAAATTTGCAACAATATTGAAGGCATTATGCTAAGTGAAGTAAGTCAGAGAAAGACAAATACCAAATGATCTCACCTCAATGTGGAATCTTAAAAAAAAGAAAGAAAGAAAGAAAGAAAAAACAACTGAACTCATAGATACAGAGAACAGATTGGTGGTTGCCAGAGGCAGGGGGTAAGAAGTGGGCAAAATGGGTGAAGAGGGTTCTAGAGGGGAGGGAGGTGGCGGGATGGGTTACCCTGGTGATGGGTATTAAAGAGGGCACGTATTGAATGGAGCACTGGGTGTTATACACAAACAATGAATCATGGTACACTACATCAAAAACTAATGATGTAATGTATGGTGATTAACATAACATAATAAAAATTTTTTTTTAAGATTTTATTTATTTATTTGAGAGAGAGAGTGAGAGAGAGAGAGCCCAAGAAGAGGGGAGGGTCAGAGGGAGAAGCAGACTCCCTGCTGAGCAGGGAGCCCGATGTGGGACTCGATCCTGGGACTCCGGGATCATGACCTGAGCCGAAGGTAGTCGCTTAACCAACTGAGCCACCCAGGTGCCAACATAATAAAATTTTAAAAAATGAAAAAAAAAAGAAGATCCAATAGTAAATCCCTACTGAACAATAAAGATTTTATATTTCAAAAAAAAAAAAAATGGGTGAAGATGGTGAAAAGGTACAAACTTCCAGTTATAAAATAAATACGTCCTGGGATGTAATGTGCAGCATGGTGACTATCGTTAATACTTTATTGTATATTTGAAATATACTTGCTGAGAGTAAATATTAAAAGTTATCATCATGAGAAAAAAATAATCTGTAGCTATATGTGATGATGGATATTAACCAGACTTATTATGGTGATCATTTCACAATATATACAAATACTGAATCATTATGCTGTATATCTGAAACTAATATAATGTTATATGTCAATTATATCTCAATTTTTTTAAAAAGGGGGTGAAATTCTGTAAGATATTTCTAATTTCTGAGTCATCTTGGGGCTGGTATTCATTGATTTTCTTTTCCCATGATAATGGGTGAGACTTTAGTGGTTCTTTTTATGTCAAGTAATTTTGGACTGCATCCCGGCCATTTGTATACTATGTGATGATACGCTGAGTCTTGTTTAATCCCTATGGACAAATTTTTTTTAAGAGAGGGAGTGGGGGAGGGGCAGAGGGAGAGAGAGAATCCCAAGCAAGCTCCATGCCCCACACGAGCCCGACTTGGGGCTCGGTCCCACAACACTGAGGTCACCTCCTGAGCTGATATGAAAAGTCAGATGCCCAACTGACTGAGCCACCCAGGCACCCCAGGGACAATTTTTTTTTTAAGCCAGGCAACTGACCTGGTTAGGTACAGACTGCAAGTTCTGATCTGCCTCCTGTGGGCTGTGTGTCCAATGTCAACTTAATTTTCATTGCCCTTGCGGTGCTATTTAGATCTATCCTGTGTATGTGCCACCCACAGGCCAGCAGGCGTGTAGACAGTTGCCTATCCTGTTCAGTTCTCAAAAGCTTTGGCGTTGTGTTTAGGATCTCTGATGCATGCGCAGCACAGGGCAAATTCAGGCGTTTGTTCCTGACTTTGTGAGATTACCTTCTGAAGCCTTCTCTCTGTGATCAACCCCACATTCTCCAGTTCACAGGGGCTCCCTTTGCTAGTCCTCTGGCCAGCCAGGGCTTTAGTCTCCTTTTTGCTGTGCACTTCCTATAGCTGTCACTGCTTCTGCAGCCAAGCAGTGGGAAGATAGGGAGATTAGAAAAAAGAAATGGAGATTCCCTCTGCACTCTTTGAACCTTGGTTCCTCTGGTCACAGTAAAGGCTTATCTTTGCTCTGAGAGTGAAGACAGAATAGAGTGTGCTCACTCCATCTTAACTGGAAGTGGAGGGCTTCTGGTGTGATTTTAATTTGCATTTCTCTTATTGTAAGTGAATTTTTAAAAAGATTTTGTTTATTTTTTTTGACACAGAGAGAGAGACAGAGGGCATAGCAGGGGGAGGAGCAGAATGTGAGGGAGAAGCAGATTCCCTGCTGAGCAGAGCCTGACACGGGGCTCGATTCTAGGACCCTGAGATCATGACCTGAGCCAAAGGCAGACACTTCCCCAACTGAGCCACCCAGGCGCCCCTTACTCTAAGTGAATTTAACATTTTTTGTATCTTCAAGGTCCATATTAAAATGTCTCTTTTTTTTTTTTTTTGAGAGAGAGAGGGAAGGGAAGGGGCAGGAAAGGGAGAGAGAGAATCCTCAAGCAGGCTCCACGCCCAGCACAGCTCCATCCCACAACCCTGAGATCATGACCTGAGCCGAAATGAAGAGTTGGATGCTAAACTGACTGAGCCACCCAGGCGCCCCTTAAAATGTCTTTTTGATTAATTTCTTGTTCATATTTTTGCTCATTTTTCTACTGGATTTTTGGTCTTTTTTATCTTCAAATATTTAAGGGTTATAACCCATTTATTATATATGCTGGAAATACTTTCTCCTAGTTTTTCATCTACTTTCCTAATTTTTTAACCATGAAAAAGGTTATTTTTTTATTTTTTATTTTATTTTTTTAAAGATTTTATTTATTTATTTGGAAGAGAGAGAGAGAAAGAGCACAAGCAGGGGGAGGAGCAACAGAGGGAGAGGGAGAAGCAGGCTCCCCCCTGAGCAGAGAACCTGATGTGGGGCTCGATCCCAGGACCCTCAGATCATGACCTGAGCTGAAGGCAGATGCTTAACCAACTGAGCCACCCAGGCGCCCCAAGTTTTTATTTTTCTGAAATAAGTTTTATCAATCTTTTCCTTTGTTAAATCTGGATTTTAGATCAATTAGGAAACTTCTTTCCCTACATACAGATTATAAAGAAATTCACTGGTATTTTCTTTTAATACTTATGTGGTTTCACATTTAATATGTAACTATCTAACCCCTTTGTGTAAGGTATTGAGAAATAAATCTAATTTAATTTTTTTTTCTCCAAATGGCTATCCAGTTTTCCCAGGACCATTTATTTGAAAGTCCAACTTTATCCCCATGATTTTATTTACTAAATTTCTATGTCTTTGGGTCTATATCTCAATTTTCTATCCTGTTCCACAAATCTATTTGTCTATTCATGTGCCAGTACTATACTTTTTATAAAAAAGATTTTATTTTTAAGTAATCTGTACCCCCAATGTGGGCCTTGAACTCACAATCTCAAGATCAAGAGTTGAGCACTCCACCAACTGAGCTAGCCAGGTGCCCCATATACTTTTTCTTTATTTTTAATTTTTAAATTTTATTTTTTTTTAAAGATTTTATTTATTTATTTTGAGAGAGAGAGAGTGAGCAGGTGGGCTGAGGGGCAGAGGGAGAGGGAGAGAGAATCTCAAGCAGACTCCCCGCTGAACATGGAGCCAGATGCCGGGCTCAATCTCACAACTGTAAGATCACAACCTGAGCCAAAACCAAGAGTCGGACACCCAACTAACTGAGCCACCCAGCCGCCCCACCCTGTATACTTTTTAAATCACAGTTTTTGTAGATTGTCTTAAGGTCTGGTTGGGCTCTTGTAGATTTTCTCTTATGGTGTTTCCCTTGCTATTGTTCATTTTTTATTTTTCCATACATACTTTAGCATTAACTTTCTAGCTCCATAAAGAAACTTGTTGGTATTTTTGATAGTGTAGATAAGGATACATTTGCCTTGTTCCTTATCTTTGTGGAAATGTCTTACTGTTTCCCAGTGAAATAAAATATATTTAAAAAGTGTCCACCAATGGGGCGCTTGGGCAGCTCAGTTGGTTAAGCCTCCACCACTTGAATTTGGCTCAGCTTTGATCTCAGGGTTGTGAGATCGAGGCCCACGTGGTGCTCTGTGCTGGATGTGGAGCCTGCTTAAGATTCTCTCTTTCCCTCTCCCTCTGTCCCCCCCCCCCCCCCCCACTCGCCCTCTTCCCTTTTTAAAAAAAAAAAAAAAACCTTCAATTTCTATTTTCTTGAGTGTTTTTTTTTAAATAGATGTGAAATTTTGACAAAGGCTCATTTAGAATCTATGGAGATAATCATATGATTTTCCTTCTAAGATCTATTAATATAATGGATTATATTATTAGGGATTTCCTAAGATTGAATCAGTCTTGTATTCCTAGAATAAATCTTACTTGGTCATAGTGTATTATTTTCTTAATGTGGTGTTGGATCCTGTTTGCTAATGTTTTATTTAATATTTTTGTATTAATATTCATAAGCAATAATAGTTTTGTGATTTTCTTTCCTTTTATCATCTTTTAAAGGACACTTTATTGTTTATTTATTTATTTATTTTAGAGAACTGGGGCTCAGTCTCACAACCCTGAGATCATGACCTGAGCTGAAATCAAGAGTCAGCTGCTTAACCAACTGAGTCACCCAGAGGCCTGTTTCTTTATTATCTTTTAAAAATCAACTTTAGGGGCACCTGGGTGGCTCAGTTGGTTAAGCAGCCGACTCTTGATTTTGGCCCAGGTCATGATCTCACGGTCCTGGGATGGAGCCCCTCATCAGGCTCCTCGCTCAGTGGGGAGTCTGCTTGAGGATTCTCTCTCTCCTTCTCCCTATGCCCCTCCCCCTGCTTTCTCTCACTCTTTCTCTAAAATAAATAAATAAATCTTTTTAAAAAATCAACTTCACTTGATTTAGGTATCACTGTTGTACTTGCTGTATAAAAATAACTTGGACATTTTCTTTCATTTGCTACATTCTACATAATTTATGTAGCATTGGGACTACCTGGTGTTTGAAGATTTAGTAGAATTCCCCTGTGAAACTATATGGAGCTGGTTCTCTTTTGTGGAATAATGTTCTATTTCTTCTACAGAAATTAGTGTATTTAAGATTTCTATCTTTAAAGGAATCAAATTTGGTAAACTCTATTGTTTTTTTTAATTCACCATTTTTTCTAGTTTTTTTAAAAAAGATTTTATTTATTTATTTGACAGAGAGAGACAGCGAGAGAGGGAACACAAGCAGACGGAGTGGGAGAGGGAGTAGCAGGCTTCTCGCTGAGCAGGGAGCCCGATGCGGGGCTCAATCCCAGGACCTTGGGATCATGACCTAAGCCGAAAGCAGATGCTTAACGACTGAGCCACCCAGGTGCCCCTTTTTCTAGGTTTTTAAATGTATTTGCTTAGAGGTCTACCAAATATTCTCTTATGATTTTTAAATTTTCTTCTGTTTAAATTACTATTACTATTTCCCCTTGTCATTTCTTATTTTACATATTTGTGTTTTCCCTCTTTTGCTTGATTCAGTTAGTGAGTGGCTTGTCTTATTTTGTTAATTTTTTTTCCAAAAACAAATCAGGCTTTTGACTGATTCAAACATATTATTTTTCTAATCTCTATCCACTGATTTCTGATTTTATCCAAACTTCGTTGTTTCCATGTCTGTACTTTGTTGTTGTTGTTTGTTTATTCTGTAATTATTTTCTGATTTCTTGAGTTTGGAATTTAATTTACTAGCACTCTTTCATTTTTATTGACTTATATGGGTAGGGATATGGATTTTCCTCTCATCACTGCTTTATATATATTTCATTGACTCTGATACATAGTTTCATTATAATTTTTTAGAGATTCTGTAATTTTGGTTTGTCTTTCCCCTTTCCACCCAAGAGTTAATAGAAGGTTTAAAAATTTCCAGTTCGAAGATTCCTTAAATATTTAAACAATATAAAACTTACAGAAAATTTGCGAGTATAGTTCAAAACAACATTTTTCCATGAGTCATTTGAGAGTAAGTTACCAAATTGTAGCCCTAATCACCTCAAACATTTAGTGTGTATTTCCTCCAGACAGATATTTTTCCTATATAACCACAATACAGGCACAGAAATAAGGAAATTAACATAATTAACATAGATGCTCTTGTTTTTCTTTTGTCCTGCAGAATCCTTAAGTTTCTCCCTTCTGTTCCTTTTCCCCTTTTAACATACAGTCTCCTTTCCCTCCTTTTTTACCCTCTTCTCTCCCAAAAGCATTGCCTTTCCAAAGGCTCCTCATCCACACATTTTGGTCCCTTCCCTGTAATCAGAGTTTTGATGTACCAAGACTCTTTCCACACTTACAGGTGGATTTTCCCTATTTAAAAACATTTGAGGTATAATTCACATACTATAAAATTCATTTTTAAAAAGTGTACAATTCAGTGGTTTTTTTGTATATTCACAAAGTTGGGCAACCAGTACCACATCTAATTCCAGAACATTTTCTTCACCCCGCTGAAGACCTCATTCCCATTAGCATTGTCCAACCTCCCAGCCCCTAGTAACCACTAATCTACTTTCTGTCTCTATGGTTTTGCCTCTTGTGGACATTTCATATAATTGGAATCATACAATATGAGGCCTTTGTATTTGGCTTCTCTCACTTACCATGCTGTTTTCAAGGTCTATCCATATTGTAAAATGTATCAATCCTTCATTCTTTTTTATGGCTGAATAATACTTTATTATATGGCTATACAACATTTTGTTTATCTATTCATTAGTTGATGATCATTTGTTGTTGATTTGTTGTTTCTACTTTTTAGCTATTATGAATAATGTTGCTGTAAACATTCATTGGACATATGTTTTCAGTTGAGTATATGTCCAGGAGTAGAATTTCTGAGTCATATGGTAATTTTATGTTTAATTTTTTGAGGATCTGACAAATGATATCCAATATGGCTGTCTCATTTTGCATTTCCACCAGCAACGTTTAAGGGTTTCCATTTCTCTACATCCTTGTCAATACTTGTTATTATCTATCTTTTAAAAAAATTATATCTATCCCAGTGGTTGCGTGGTGGTATTTTATTGTGGTTTTGATTTGCATTCTCTGGACTTTCTCTTTCTGGTGGTGATTTTAACCCAACCCGTGTACAGAGCCCCTACTCTTCACCACTATTCTACAACATATAATACATAAAGAGTAAAAAGTAAAAATCCCCCTTGGCCCTCCTCTTAATATCATAGTAACCACTTGTTATAGCTTCAACAATTTATTATATATCCTTGTCCCTGCATGTAAGCATGCTTAGGGTCATTTTAGTAAACTTTTGTTTTTTACATAAATGATGCCATAAGATGCATATTCTGTAATTTGCTTCTTTTTTACTCAACATTCTATTATTTTTTAAAGTCTATAAGCAGGTATTGTGTAAATAAGAATATTGTAAGTGGAATAATGGCATCTTCTAGATGAATGAGTACATCTGGATTTCTTCTACAAATTTCCGATTGCTATTTTAGGAGTAACGGACTTAAATCTAGTGATTTTCTTAAATCTTAATTGTAAGGTTTAATATTTACATAAATGAGAATGTACATATTCTCTAGCCTAAATACCACTTATATTTAGAGATTATGTTATTTCTAAGGAATTGTTGGAACTTAAGAGATGCTGATTACTTTAGTTATCAAACCCTCAGACCTCTTACCTCCCCTACCTCCAAAAAAAGAAAAGAAGGAAAGAAAACTTCAGTGTACTCTTTTAGATAGTGTCATTAGAACTGGTAGCTATGTCTTCTAGAAGGTTTAGTGGGCAGAGGCAACTCTGGAATTGGACAGAACTTGGTCTGAACCGTAGCTGAGCTACTTCCTAGCTGTGTGGCCCTGATCAAGTTCTTTAGTCTTTCTGTATCCCTCAATTTACTCATCTGTAAAATGGGGATAATAAATCATCACAATAAAAAAATAAAATTTTTTTATTAGGTTTTCTTATTTTTTTTTAAGATTTTATTTATTTATTTGACAGAGAGAGATAGTGAGAGCAGGAACACAAGCAGGGGGAGTGGGAGAGGGAGAAGCAGGCTTCCCGCTGAGCAGGGAGCCCGATGCAGGGCTCGATCCCAGGACCCTGGGATCATGATCCGAGCCAAAGGCAGACACCCAACGACTGAGCCACCCAGGCACCCCAGGTTTTCTTATCTTTAAAGTGAGTTGGCTATATCAAACTTGCAGAGCCGTTGTGAAAATTAAACGAAATAATTCATGTGAGGTGTCATATTGTTTAGCTCATGGTAGGTACCTAATAAATGATGATATTAATTACTGCTTTTATTAGTAGTATCATCTTTTATCTTTATGACTTTGGTGAGGAGGCTCATTCAATTCATTCTATTCATTATGCAAAAGGATAGTGATGGGCTAAAAAAATATAATAAATATCTGTAAATCATAGAAATAACTATTAATACACTAGAAACATATAATAGGTGATCATAGGAATGGGAAGTTGTCAGATAAAGGAGCAGAAAAAAACATAAAGGGAAAGATTGAGATTTGTCTAAAAATATTTTAATTTCTATATGCAAAAATTATAAAATTAAAAGGTAAATGTTAAGAAATTATGAGTCAAACTATGGTAATCAAATGTTTACCATATAAGGAACTGATATAAATTGGTAAGAAAGGGGCGCCTGGGTGGCTCAGTTGGTTAAGCGACTGTCTTCTGCTCAGGTCATGATCCTGGAGTCCCTGGATCGAGTTCCGTGTCGAACTCCCTGCCTTCTGCTCAGGTCATGATCCTGGAGTCCCTGATCGAGTTCCATGTCGAACTCCCGTGTAGAATGAGAGAGAGAGCACATGAGAGGGGAGAGGGTCTCATGTGCTCTCTCTCTCATTCTCTGTCTCTCAAATAAATAAATTAAAAAATCTTTAAAAAAAATCAGTAAGAAAAACTATAAGACTATATTGCTACAATGGGGTTGGTTTTTTAAAAAGATTTTATTTATTTATTTCAGAGAGAGAGAGAGTGCGAGCAGGGGGAGGAGCAGAGGGAGAGGGAGAAGGAAAGGGAGATAATCTCCAGCAGACTCTGCACTAAGCACAGAGCCTGATACAGGGCTCGATTCCATGACTCCGAGATCATGACCTGAGCCAAAATCAAGAGTCAGACGCTTACCCAACTGACCCACCCAGGAGCCCCAGTGGTGCTGTTTTTATAACCCTTCAAACTCAGTGGTTAAAAATTCTCTCACAGGCCTGGGATTTGGAAGAATGTGCGGGTTTGGCTGGGCTTGGCTCCAGACTGCAGTTTGGGTTCAGGTCTGTTTCATGTTTCTCAATTTTTGGAGCCCAGCCTGAAGGGGCAGTAGGCATTCAGGGTATGCTCTTCCGGCAATAGCAGAAGAGTAAGTGAGCAAGGGGAAGGATATAATGTCTCTTGAGGTCTCCTCCTGGAACTGGTACAGCATCACTTCTGTCCACATTCTATTGGCTAAAGGAAATCACATGACCAAACCCAACATCAGTGGAGTGGGCAGATAAACTCTGCCCTCAGTAATGGGTGGTACTGCAAAGCCACATGGCATAGGACATGGATGTATGATTTTAAAATATGGAGGGCACAAAAAATTATGAACAATGACTCAACAAACCACAGGCTGCCAAGAAAGAAATAAGTGAAGTAGGATTGACCAAATGAGAAGATAAGGTTATCAATTAACATGGCAAAAGTTTAGTCTCAAAAATCGAGTTGAAATAAAGAGAAACCAATTTTCTTCTACAAAATTAGCAAAAGTATTTTTAGAAGTGATTTTACTCAGTCAGGATGAGGTAAAACAAGCAACAATTAAAAGATTTTCATTTTTGGGGTGCCTGGGTGGCTCAGTCGGTTAAATGTCTGACTTTGGCTTGGGTCATGATCCCAGGGTCCTGGGATTGAGCCCCATGTGTCCGGGCTCCCTGCTCAGTGGGGAGTCTGCTTCTCCCTCTGCCCCTGCCCCTCCCCCCGGCTCGTGCACGCTTTCTCTCAAATAAATAAATAAAATCTTTAAAAAAAAGAAAGAGGCACCTGGGGGGCTCGGTCAGTTAAGCGGCTGCCTTCGGCTCAGGTCATGATCCCAGGGTCCTGGGACTGAGCCCCGCATCAGTCTCCCTGCTCTGCAGGAGGCCTGCTTCTCCCTCTGCCTGCCACGTCCCCTCCTTGTGCTCTCTCTCTCTCTCTGTCAAATAAATAAATAAAATATTTTTAAAAAATTAAAAATTAAAAATCAAAAAAATTTAAAAAAAGATCTTCATTTTTGTAGTAATAGTGCAAAAAAGCAGTGTCATCTTTAAAAGCACTTAAGAGCTTTGTTATTTATTTTCCTGAGTATGGTTTGAATTTTTTAGAGGTGAGGAGGGGCAGAGGGAGAGAGAGAATTCTAAGTAGGCTCCACGCCCAGTGCAGAGCTCAACAAGGGGCTCCATCTCATGAGGCTGAGATCATGACCTGAGCGGAAATCAAGAGTCTAATGCTTAACGGATGGAGCCACCCAGGTGCCCTAACCACTGGTTTGAATTTTTGAGATAATTCATCAAAAAAGTAAAATTTTCCCCAAATTTCAATTTCTATGCCTATTACATCTAACATACAGACATGTGAATAGTCATTTTGGATCCCATTTTTTAGAAATTCTCTGCCTTGTTAAAATAGTTCTAACATTTTTCTCTAATGTACATCTCCTGGTGATAGTAATTTTCAAATGTTTGAAAGCTTTAGAGGGGCATCTGGGTGGCTCAGTCATTAAACGTCTGCCTTCGGCTCAGGTCATGATCCCAGCGTCTTGGGATCAAGCCCCCCATCAGGCTCCCTGCTCCATGGGAAGCCTGTTCTCCCTCTCCTACTCCCCCTGCTTGTGTTCCCTCTCTCACTGTGTCTCTGTCAAAAAAATAAATAAAAAATCTTAAAAAAAAAAAGCTTTAGAGCCCTATTTGGAAGCTAGAACAAAGTGGAAAAACCATGTAGCAATCAAAGACGTGTAGATCATCAGAAAATGTTGTTAGCATGGTTATTGTTATGACTTGTAAGGATGATTATTAGTTGCAAAATTATTTTTTTTAAGGTTTTTATTTATTTATTTGAGAGAGACAGAGATAGCGAGAGAGCACATGAGCAGGAAGGAGAGGGAGAAGCAGGCTCCCCAGTGTGCAGGGAGTCCGACATGGGGCTCGATCCCAGGACCCTGGGATCATGACCTGAGCTGAAGGCAGACGCTTAACCTACTGAACCACCCAGGTGCCCCTTAGTTGCAAAATTATTATCTGCAGGGATTAACTTGCAAATTGCTAAGGAAAACTTTTCTCATGATAGTATCAGAAGTAAGAGAAATAGAAACAGGTAAGTAAAGTCCCCTGCCTGAGTGTGTAAGTTGCGGGACCAAACACAATCCAGTTCTTGCATATTTAGTAATTTTCAAATGTCCCAAAGCTTTCAGCACTTTTAATTCACTGTCCTCTCCTTTCCCCACATAGTTGCCGAATTTCCCTCCTGTCTCTATAATCTCTACTTTTCTTTCCATCTCTCTTGCCCCTACCCTCACCCAGGCCATCAACAACTTCAAAAACACATACTACAACTACAGGTAGGTTGATCCCCTCAATCCAGGCTTTTCTTTCACCCTAAATCCTGCTTCTGTCTTCCTAAACCATGCGGCAACCCTAGTTTAGTAAGTAAACATGGCTCGCTATTTCCCACCACATCGTTTTACTTCCTTGGCCTTTTTCAAAGGTTTTCCATAATCTGTATCCACCCCCAACAGGAAGGTCTGGCTACATAATTTGGGGGGCTCAGTGCAAATTAAAAATGTGGGGCCACTCGGTTAAAAATTATTAAGAATTTCAAAATGCCAGCAGCATTCCGAGCCCCGGGCGCTGGTGTAACTGTAGGGGTTGCGTGCTCACAAGGCTGGCCCTGCCAACAGGCACTCGCCACCGTAGGGAGGCCCCCATTCTTGCTTTCCCCTTCTGAGTCTTCTCACGTGTTGTTCCTCACTTGGAACACCTTCCTACCAACACCCAGCTCCTGCCCACATCAAGCCTTAGCCTTTTCCCAGATCTATTCATGTAGTGGCAACAAGTTGAGAGCCGGTCTCTGATCCATCCCCTCCGATAGCTTACAGTAGTCGTAACCATTTGCACGTATTAATTTAGACCTTAATTATATGCTTCCAATGTGTTATATATATACAATGGAATATTATGCAGCCATCAAAAGGAATGAAATCTTGCCATTTGCAATGATGTGGATGGAACTGGAGGGTTTTATGCTGAGTGAAATGAGTCAATCAGAGAAAGACATGTATCATATGACCTCACTGATATGAGGAATTCTTAATCTCAGGAAACAAACTGAGGGTTGCTGGAGTGGGGGGTGGGAGAGATGGGGTGGCTGGGTGATAGACACTGGGGAGGGTATGTGCTATGGTGAGTGCTGTGAATTGTATAAGACTGTTGAATCACAGACCTGTACCTCTGAAACAAATAATACAGTGTATGTTAAAAGAAAAAAAAAAAGAAGAAGATAGCAGGAGGGGAAGAATGAAGGGGGGGAAATTGGAGGGGGAGACGAACCATGAGAGACTATGGACTATGAAAAACAAACTGAGGGTTCTAGAGGGGAGGGGGGTGGGGGGATGGGTTAGCCTGGTGATGGATATTAAAGAGGGCATGTTCTGCATGGAGCACTGGGTGTTATATGCAAACAATGAATCATGGAACACTACATCAAAAACTAATGATGTAATATATGGTGATTAACATAACATAATAAAAAAATGTAAAAAAAATTATATGCTTCCATGTGTTATTTTCTTACTATTTCATTCATTCATTCATTCATTCATTCACCATCTATTATAGGTCAACTATTTGCCATGACTTTGTTAGACATTGGGTGTAGTAAGTCCCAAAACAGCAGAAACCTTGTTTAACTTGTTCACCACTCCATCCCCAGAGTCTCACAGAGTGACTGGCTCATGGCAGACACTGAACAAATATTTGTTGAATAACTGTTAAACAGTTCAACAGTTTCCCTCCACCATATGGTGAGCTCCTAGAGACCAAGAACTGTTTTCATTTGTTCTCTGACTGCTGATTGAGAACCCACTATATGCCACATGATATTCCAGACATGACAACACTGTTCTAGGCAACTTTCTTTACTACTTCTATATTCCCCAGCACATTATTATAATAAGAGTGAACATTTTCTGAGTGTTTTATATGTGCCAGGCGTTAGTCTAAGCCTTATCCATTATCTCATTTCGGTCCCCCAGTGATTCTATGAAATAGGTCCTTTTTTATTCCCATTTTATAGATGAGGAAACCAAGGCTCAAAAAGGTTGAATAACTGGCCCAGAGTCGAATACCTATTGGGGTTTGAACCCAGGTGACCAGACTTTAGCCCAACCTCTTGAGTACATTGCTAGGCTGCCTCCAGGGACTACTTTTTTTTAGATTTTTTTTTTAAAGATTTTATTTATTTATTTGATAGAGAGAGACACAGGGAGAGAGGGAACACAAGCAGAGGGAGTGGGAGAGGGAGAAGCAGGCTTCCCACCCGAGCAGGGAGCCCAAAGCGGGGCTCGATCCCAGGACCCTGGGATCATGACCTGAGCCAAAGGCAGATGCTTAACGACTGAGCCACCCAGGCACCCCCAATGAGTACTTTTTGACTGATGACTTGACTGAACTAGAGAGCTCAAGGAAGAGCAGTGTTGATGGCTCCACACACCATCAAATAGGGGTTGTGCCCTACAAAATCAGTTAGTCAATTTCTTGACCAACACCAGCTATAACAGGTGCATGTTTCTTTGCAAACTTACAATGTGGTAAGTAGAGCACAAACTATGGTATCATTTGCTTCACTGAAATCACCCAGTCATAAAATGCTAAATAAAGGAGATGCCCAGTGGGCCATCCGAAGATGCCTGGAAGAAGAGAACAGACATGAAGTTCCTAAATGTTGGGAACTCTTTACTAGATGGAAGGTAAGCAATAAACTGTTTAGGCTGGAGGTTCATTTGTGGGACTCAATAATTCTTGTTGACACCAACAAGTTTCCCAAGGCATTCACTGGGGAAAAGGAAAAGGGTGGGAATAAGAAAACAAGAGAGAGGAAAAGTGGGAAGGAGTGAGACTAATGAGTTGTGGAGAGGAGGGAGCCATCCAGAGCTTCCTTGGCTGCTCGGCTCCTGTGGACTGCTCCCCCAGCAGGAGACAGAATATTTAAAATGAGCTTTAAATTTAGCCGAAGGTACATAAAGGGTGTTCAGTTTCATGGGGCTCAGTGAAATGAAGATAGCCAAGTTGCCGTGTCATACTTTGATTTGTGTTCCACATCAACTAAAAGGACTAGCACCCAGATTCCTGCCTTTGGAAGTAAAGGCAAGGCCCCGGGTTGATGCTGTGTGTTGGGTTCTGTAATGGGGGATTTATGCTATTTGTGCGATGTGTGATAAGATGCAGGGAGTGAAAGCAGCTATTAACACTGATTAACTCAAAAGGTGACCACCAGCACACACAGCCATTGTTTCCACCAGCACTCTCTAGCCATGGGCTTTGTCTGGCTGCCTTCACAAGAGACAAATACCATTACAGGAGACCAAATAACCTTATTTAGGCAGTCGTCAGATAATAGAGACGCTCTAGGTATTAGCCTGACTGCATTAGTTTGATTTGTTACTACTGTTCACCTTGTCCTGGGCCTTAATGGAGACAATGGCTTGGAATTACCAGGAGCAGAGATAAGCTGTGGATTAGAGCCTGTGTGTTTTGGGGGAAAGATAATTCTATCTTGGGTTTTCATTTCCATTTCCATCTTGCTTGCTTTTTCCTCAAAGTTAAAGTCCAGTTTTTTTCCCTGAATATCATTATAGTCATTCCAAATGACTAACAGTTATAATTGCTAAAAAAAAGTTACTGACTCATTATTTCCTTTAACAAGATCAGCCTCTATTTTTTAAGTTTTGGAAATGATTTTGGGAAATACACTAATGATCTTACATATGATCTAGTTTCTTGAATATTCTTATATATTACAGACTCACTTTACAATATTTAATGATGTTAGGTTGAAAATATAAAAGCATGTGCATATTGCATTCATAGTTACTTCTTTTTTTTTTTTAAAGATTTTATTTATTTATTTGAGAGAGAGAATGAGATAGAGAGAGAGAGCATGAGAGGGAGGAGGGTCAGAGGGAGAAGCAGACTCCCTGCTGAGCAGGGAGCCCGATGCGGGACTTGATCCCGGGACTCCAGGATCATGACCTGAGCCGAAGGCAGTTGCTTAACCAACTGAGCCACCCAGGTGCCCCCATAGTTACTTCCTTAATATCACAAATTCTAGTATTATTTGGGGCGCCTGGGTGGCTCGGTCGTTGAGCGTCTGCCTTCAGCTCAGGTCATGATCCCAGGGTCCTGGGATCGAGCCCTGCATCAGGCTCCCTGCTCGGCAGGAGGCCTGCTTCTCCCTCTCCCACTCCCCCTGCTTCTGTTCCCTCTCTCGCTGTCTTTCTCTCTGTCAAATAAATAAATAAAATCTTTAAATAAAAAAAATTCTAGTATTATTTAAGTTTTTTCTGACTTCCAAATGTTATTTGTTTGTTATAGATGCATCATTTCCATTATAAATGATTTCAGTTATAAATATATAACTTCAGTTGTAAACACAACTTATTTCAATTATAGATAAAATTGGATTTTAGACTCGCATAAATCAGTTACGTTAAATTGTCACTGGAAAATACTGAGATGATGTTATTCTAGAGTTACTATGCTTCTTTCCTCCCCATACTTTTTATAGGTATGATCAGTTTTTATAACTAAAAAACAAATTTAAGTGCATTACTAGTTGTTTGTAATGTTGTTTCATTTTTTTCCAAAGTCTATCATTTTATACAGAATCCTCCCACTCCTCAGAAATTTAGAGGTTAGGTTCAATTTCAGATAAATTCTAGATAAACTATGATGACCCTCTGAAAAATGGAAATTTGTGAAAATTGCTACTTCAAGAATACCTAAATATTAATATTGTGGAATAGCTTGTTATGTACAGGACTTAAAATCCTATCCTAAACTAAGCAAACATTAGAAAGGAAATAGTTAGATGTCTGACATGGCAAGATGTCAGAAAGATGCACAGAATGTCAAATGTGATGACATTTAAGAAAATAACAACATCAAAACCAACAAATATATACACGTGCACGTACATATGTGTGCATATGTACATGCTTTCATATACAAAAAGATTGATAGAAATGCTTAATGATGGTTATCTGTGAAGGATGAGGTTTGAGGGAGAGTTGCCTCTATTTCTATACTACTTGACTTGTTTACAATATGTAAATATGACCTTGGAGATAAAAATAAAAGACTATTTGAAGAAGCCTATCCATCACATGATACTTTCCCCTCCCACCGGCTCCTGGTGACTTCCAGTCCTCCAACTTAATATAACTTCACTCACCTAATGAAGAGCAAAGAAAGCTCCTGGTGGACGAATTTTTACTAACATATTTCATAAATAGTGCTTCAAATTTTATATTAGTGAAAGCAGCTCTTTATATTGGAAAAAATGGCCCAGTCTGACAGTAGATATCCTCGGAAAACATTTAGTGACTCTGGTTTTCCGTTTGCTGCCCTGCTGTTCTTTTCCTCCTCGCTCTCCATCTCAGCAATCGTGGAACAGAATACAACCAGTCTATTGCTGGTCAGCAGTTGCGACACAGAGCTCTCTATCTCCCCAAATGATTTTTTACAAGCTCTAAAATCTGAGTCACATCGCTTTTCCTCAGTGGTAAGATGCAAACTCCTCCTCTTTCTCATGCAAACAAACAAGTAAACAAAAATGTATATAGTGGGTAGAGATTCAGTAACTCCACAAGAACCTTAAACTGGGAGAGAAGAGGATAGAGGAGCAGGAAAGATAAAGGGAAGGGAGAATTCAACTCAATGCGCACAGCTGAAATACAGTTTCCAGGAGACCAAGTCAAAGTCCTCAAGCAAACATCTCAAAAAGAATAGCCACTTGGGCCTTCCACTAATTAACTAGAAAACAAATAACCAGACATCCAGTGGTAGGATTTCCTTCTTGTGATGCATCTTACCTGTTCTCATCTTTAATTGGCAGGTACAATGGCAAATGCAAGGAAAATACATAGTTTTTGTCCCAAAAAAGTGCCCTGATTATTTCCAGCAACTATGTCACAGCACATACAAAGGGCAGCTCAGTTACCCTACCTTCTCCGTCGACGATTTACTGTAATAACAAAATATGCAGTTGATTGGAAATCACTAAACTAGAAATAGATACAAGCCAGATGATCATTATTACTTTAATGAATGAAAGTAAAACACAACATTAAATAACTAGGAAATATTTTAAAATTTTGCATTTACTTCCAGTTTGAGTCTTTTTGCAATATAATATATATGAATATGACAACTGATACCTTTCTATCTCTACCTTGCCATTATGATTTTGCTTAAAAAAAACAAACAAACTTGAAACTAGCATGCTAGAAGGATTTGTATTGATGGTGAGAAATTTTCACTGCTTCATGCCAGAAATTAAGAGAAACTAATAATCATGTTTCAAAATGCACTTGAAGAAAAGTAATTGAAACAGATCAGATCTTTGTGCCGTTCTTCAGATTATTTTACTTGAGTTATTTTGCAAATTGAATCCAGCTTGTGGAATCACCTAGGCATTAGTTTTAGCGAACTAATTAGATTAAATTTGCTCACTTAAAAAATAGCTGGCTTTTTATGAAAATTTTATTAAAATATATAGGAAAGGCCTTTATTGTAACTAAAAGTGCCAAGTATAATAGGTACCATGTTATAACAGTAAATATTTACAATATGTTTTAGGGAAAAAATGACAACACTTAGATTAAATGCAGAAAAGAAAACATCACGTTTTTAACACTTGATATTTCCATTGATTCTTCATGTTCTGCGATTGTAAGATAATCTCACGTATTTAGTTTCTATCTATTCCAGGAGATTTGTGTTGAAATTTTTTTTCGCCATTAGAAACTGTGATTCTCTATGGGACCTTTTCAGCTTTGCACGCCGATTTTGGAACCAGATCTAAAATTAAGGAAAAATAAAATAGATCTCAGAAACATTATTTTATTATTCTTAACATTTCAATCATCACAAGTAACAACTAAATTTGAAAATTACCTGGATTCTGTCTTCCTCTAGATTCAATTTTCGAGCTAAGTCTTCTCTGATATCAATGCCCGGGTAGCAGTTAACTCTAAAGACGTTTTCCAACACTTCAATCTAAGAATAAGGAAATAGTTATATAAAATGTTGATATTTGGTATGTCATCATAAAATGGACTTTAACTTACATATAATTGCATTTAGATCTTAGGCAATTAATTTATGTATGCCTTTTTAAAAAAGTGACTATCCAGAAACTGTTTTTTTAAAAAAAAAACAACAACTCCGTACGTCTATTGTTTCATTAACAAGGCTTCTAAACTGCGATCCCAAAGTGATTGGGCTTTTGCTCAATAGGGTGTCAGTTAAAGCCTTTATATTATCATTATTAGTTGAAAAAAACTTCCCACCTGGTTTTGAGTAAAAGCAGTTCTGGGTCTCCGGCCTCTATACCAACTCAGCTCTCTTTTCAAAGACAGTCTTTCTGAGGCTGAAAAGTAATTTTCGTATTTCAAAAATCTTTCTTCTGGTACTGGGTGATCCACAGTACAAGGGAATGAGACCCCATTAGGAAGGCTCGGGATATGCACACATAGGTTAACATCTTTCCCTAAAAACAGAAAAATAATTAGAAACCCCCTGCAATGAAGAAATAAATCGGTTCCTGAGACTGTTTTAAAAACACACACACACAAAAGAAACAGAAAAATACACTCCATCTTAGATGTTCAATCCTGTATTCCACAAAGTTCTAGAAGAAGTAATATCAGGAAATTGTCTTTAATTTTCCTACTGGAATTCTTCTGGGTTTCACAAAAGAACTGACCTCTCATCAACCAAAACCAAAAAGCAAACAAAAATAAAGATCCTGCCTTGGTGCTAGAGAACATTTTGATCTCTGAATGTCATTTATTTTTCAGCGAAAACATAGAATATGTGATGTGTCAAATAAAAGTGACCTTTTGAAATAAATGCAGCTTCTTGGCATTTCCTGTGAATGAACTTTATACCCGCTTGGATCTGAGGCTGATATTCTTTTTTATTTCCTATGGAACTCATCGGGAGGCATTAAAAGTCCCGGATACTTCAGTTATATAATTCGATGAAATTGCAGTTTTTCTCTAACTCGATGTAGTATGGAATAAAGGGCAAAATAAAGACTGCAGACGAAAACAACAAAGAATTAAACAAACAAACAAACAAACAAATTGTGGCGTACCTGAGGAGCGGCAGGTGTCTGCCCACGGTCTGTGGTGTTTCACTGAAGGAACACAGTCTTTCTTCTGGTCCAATCCTAAAATGCTCTCAATTGAAAAGGAGCAAGGCGAGGGTTTGCCTTCCCCAAGCCGAGCGCTTTCCGGAAGACTGGGAGCCATCCTCGAGTGGGCTGCCCAGAACGACAGCTCTGGCCTCTCCTGCCTCCTGGCTGGCTCTACCCCATGTGTACAGGGCTGGGATCTTCCTGCAGTTCACCTTTTGGCTCCACAGACAAGGGGGCTGGATTTAGAACGTCACGAATTAAAATCCTGTTTTAGAAAGTTTTAGCATGTCAATGAACACTCGCCCAGCCAGCAGCTTGAGGAGTTAATTGTTTATTTGTTTGCAAGTAATTAGCAACTAATGGCTACACCAGGGGGGCCACCTACAGGGACAAAAAGTGTTATCTCTCCTAAGCAGAGCACAGACTTAACTTTCTCGGAAGAAGTGATGCACAAACTAGCACTCCTCTTTTATTTGAAATCATTAATGTATAAAATCACGCCTTTTATTCTGAAGTTTATACTTTCATGGACTCCAGTTACCTAAACATACAGGCAAGATAGGAGAGCAGTCAAGTAATAAATAATCTAATTTGAGTGAATTTTCTTCCAAGGAAATTGGAAAAAATAATAATCTCTTAATGCTATTACGGTAATTCCAATGAAAATGCCTGTTTTTCATATGCATATGTAATAGTGAATGTTGTCGATGAAAACACAATAGTATTTGGAGTGCAGCATACTGGAAAAGGTTGGCAATGTTATTAACACTGAGTGTAATTGTCTTCCAAGTGCCTGCATTAATTCATAAGGAACAGTTGCACCAAGTATTTTAAATAATTAATGAGCTAATTCCATTCTTTCATCTTTTCTTTTAAACGAGAGAGATACAAGTTTATATGAAGATCAGATGTAACCACCACCAAGCAACTTAAAAGCATGACTCTTCAAACTAAAGGGAAGAATTTCTCTTCCTACCATAGTTGTTTCAAAGACAAGAACATGATTTACTGTATTTTTTAAAGAATTTCCCTCCGTTGATTTTTTGAGGGGCTGGGAAGTTTTCATGAAGACAATAAGATTTGTGAAAAATAACCAAGAACAGAATATTTTCATTTCATCACCCTAAGAAAACTCGAAAGTAAGAGAGAAAGATAGCGGCTAATTGGGAAAATTTTGAAGTAGGTACTCCCTCCAAACGTGTGGTACTTTTACTGCTCTTGTATTCTGTTGCCCCCCCCCCCTTTTTCCAGTACCTTCTTGATGATAAATTTAAGAGCTCAACTTTATCCAGTATTTAAACAACTACCAGATTTTTCTTCAGGGAAGAGGAAAAGTAGTCTCCACTTATAGAGGAAATAGCCTCTACAGGATGGAGCTCAACTTCATCTGATTTTGTCCTATCATGATGTCACAAATATTAAGTTAAATTCCTCCTTAAGCAACCTCTAGAACGAACAAAGAGTTCACATACAAAACATCAACGGGCACACAGAAGGATGGGTGTATAAATATAGGTGTAAAGCCATTCTAAGAATGAACAAACCAGTAAATATTTATGCCTCATGGAGGTTTTGTCTCTAGTGTCTTGGAATGTAGACTGTGCAAAGGAGGGGTTGACCTTACCCTGGGAAGACTTGGAGGAAGAGCGAGAATTCAAGACCTTCCCAGATTCCTTTCTTTCTTTTGAGACATTCATTCATTCATCCATTCATTGCACTGTTGGTTGAGTATCTATTCAGTACCAGAAATAACAGAATAGGATCCTTGCCTTCATGAAACTCAAAATGGTATGGGGTGAGGTGAGGGTGGGGAGCAAACAATACTTATAACAGTAATTATAAATGAGTAAATTATCTCATATGTTAACTGGTGATAAGAATGGAAAAAAGGAAATAGGTGAGGCAGGTAGGCTGGCTCATCAGTGCAAGAGGGGGAGATCCTGAGATCCTTACTCCCACAGATTGGTGCCCTCGAGGCGCGGGTGACAATGATGCTTACACAACTCTAGTCCCCAACTTCTTCTTGATCACCAATAACATTCCAATATCTTTACTCTGTCTGTGTTGACTTTATCTGGACTTACATAATACCATTATATATGGATGGTAGATGAAAATAAAAGGTAGGAAAGAATTTCTCTAAAAATGTCAGAAAACATTTTCTCATATAGTCATTCAACTTACTACGTGCCAGACACTGTTCTAGGTGCTGGATCCCAGTAATGAACAAGGTCATTTCAGAGAGTGATAAACTCACTGAGAGGAATAAACAAAATTTCAACTTCTCCCATTTACTACCTTTTGCCTTATTATATTATGTTTGTTTTCTATTGTCTGTTTCCTATCTCTAGGATTTTGTCTGTTTTGTTCACTCCCTAGCGTCCAAAAACAGTGGTTGCTCATACTGGATGAAAGAATCTTATTGTTTCTTTTTGCATTCCTTCAAGAAAAGTTGGGGATTTCTTTCTTCATATGTTTATTGGCCAGTATATGTTCTCTTTTGTGAAATGATGTTTTATGTCTGTCTTAGTCTGCTCAGGCTAACAATATACGACAGACTGAGTGGCTGGTAAACAAAAGAAACTTATTTCTCACAGCCCTAGAGGCTAGAAGTCTGTGATCAGGGCACTGGCATGGTTGGGTGAGGGCTCTCTTCCAGGTGGCAGATTTCTCCTTATCTTCACATGGCAGAAGGGGCTAGGGAACTCTCCAGGATCTTTTATAAGACACTAATCCTATTCATGAGGGCTCCACCCTCATGACCTAATCACCTCCCAGAAGCCTTCACCTCCTAATACCATCACACAGGGTATTAGGATTGCAACATATGAATTTTGGCGGGACACACACATTCAGACCATAGCATGTCCTTTGCCCATTTTTTTATTAGGGTATTTTGTTGTTGTTGTTGTTTCTTTTTTTACTTTCTTTTATTTATTTATTTATTTATTTTTATTTTATTTACTTTCTTTTTTTTTAGAAAGAGAGGAGGCGCCTGGGTGGCTCAGTTGTTAAGCATCTGCCTTCGGCTCAGGTCATGATCCCAGGGTCTTGGGATCGAGCCCCGCATCGGGCTCCCTGCTCAGGCGGGAAGCCTGCTTCTCCCTCTCCCACTCCTCCTGCTTGTGTTCCCTCTCTCTCTGTCAAATAAATAAATAAAATCTTAAAAAAAAAAAAAAAGAAAGAGAGAAAGTGCATGCAAGCACATGCAAGCGGAGGCAAGGAGGGGCAGAGGGAGAGAGAATCTTAAGCATACTCCATGCCCAGTGTGAAGCCAGAGCCCTACGAAGGGCTCGATCTCACGACCCTGAGATCATGACCCGAGCCAAAATCAAGAGTCAGGCACTTAACTGATTGAGCCATCCAGGCGCCCCTATTGTTGTTTCTTTAAGAATAAGTTTTTAGGGTGCCTGGGTGGCTCAGTCGTTACGCGTCTGCCTTCGGCTCAGGTCATGATCCCAGGGTCCTGGGATCGAGTCCCACATCGGGCTCCCTGCTTGGCAGGAAGCCTGCTTCTCCCTCTCCCACTCCCCCTGCTTGTGTTCCTGCTCTAGCTATCTCTCCCTCTGTCAAATAAATAAATAAAATCTTTAAAAAAAAAAAAAAAAAAGAATAAGAGTTTTTAGGGGCACCTGGGTGGCTCAGTCATTAAGCATCTGCCTTCGGCTCAGCTCATGATCCCAGGGCCCTGGGATCTCCTGTATGCTCTATACATCTCCTATATACTATTATGCCTATCCAGTGAATTTTTTATTTCTGATATTTTATTTTTCATTAATAGAAATTACATTTGGTTTTCTTTTGTAGTTACTATTTCTCCAATGATGTATGCTGTCTGTACATTCATTATGAGCATATTTTTACTTATGTCCTTAAGTATATTTACATTAACTGTTTTCAAAATTTGTCACCTAATTCCAACATCTGTATCACCCCAGGGTCTGTCTCCATTGATTGCATTTTCTTGTGAATAGGGGACACATTCTCCAGTTTCTCCATATGTCTAATCATTTTGGATTGTATCCTGGACACTGTAAATGATATAGTCTCTGGATTCTATTTTGTCTGTCTGAAGAATGTTGATTTTTGTTTATTTGTTTTATCAGGCTGTGCTCAAACTGTGTCTAAACTCTGTCTCCTTTGTGGTTGTCATCAGTTGAAATTTTTGTCCCAATCATTTTAGTAGCTGAGATGTTTGGTGTTTTCCAAAGGCATGCCAAATTCAGAAGTCAGCCAGAGTTTTGGGCAGAATTTATATGCAGCATTTGGGGCCTTTCTTTTATCTCTTTCCTTCCTAGGAATTCTCTGTCACTTCCTAGCTGCTGTGGTTGCCCTGAACTCCCTCCTTTGGTTCTTTAAGCCAGTTAAGACTGTGGATGTTGACTGGTGCCTGCTTTCAGACAAAAAACCATAAAAATGGAAAAAACTCACCCAGTGCTATTCATCTCTTCTAAATGTCTTCTCTTTTTGAGTTTCTGCCTGTTTGGGGCCACTTTCCAGTACTTTTGGATAGTTTTTTAAAAATATTTTGTCCATGGGGCACCTGGGTGGCTCAGTCGTTAAGTGTCTGCCTTTAGCTCAGGTCATGATCCCAGAGTCCTGGGATTGAGCCCTGCTTCGGGCTCCCTGCTTGGCTGGAAGCCTGCTTCTCCCTCTCCCACTCCCCCTGCTTATGTTCCTGCCCTTGCTATCTCTCTCTCTGTGTCAAATAAATAAAATCTTTAAAAAAATAAAAAAATAAATAAAAAAAATGTTTGTCCAGGGTTTATAATTTGTATCTTTGGGAGGTAGGTACAATAGAAGGTACTTCATTATTACCATAAGTGGAGCCAGAAATACAATTTTTAAAGGTAGGGGAAAAAAACTAATAAGTAAATTAGCAATATTTTATCATATATTTAGCAAAATCATAGAATAAAGGTAAATACACAAAAATCAACTTAATTCCATATGTTATCAGCAAACAACTAAACATATACCTGTTATGTCCCAGCGATTCCATTCTTAGAAAAATATAAACATATGTCCACAAAAAGACTTGCATGAGAATATTCATAGAAACTCTATTCATAACATCCAAAACAGGCAACTAGGTGTCTATCAACAGGAAAGTGGATAAGCAAACTATAGCATAGTTATACAACTGACTTTAACTCAGCAATAAAAAGGTATATAATACCGATATATGCAACAACCTTGATAGATGTAAACACATTATGCTAAGTCAAAGAAGCCTTATGCAAAAGAATATCTGCAGTATGATTTCATTTATGTGGTGTTTAAGAACAGACAAAATTAGTTTGTTTTAAAAAAAATCAGAAAGTGGAGGTGGAGGTGGATGGAGGTGGGGACTGAATGGGAAGCAGAATCAGGAAATTTGGGGGGTTATGGCAATGTTCTAGATCTTGTTAGGGTTTGTATTACACAGATGTAGGCATTTGTCAATACTCATTGATTAGTACTCTTTAAGATTTGTTCCCTTCACTGTACATGAAATTTTATCAATTAAAACATAAATAAGTATTGAACTGTAGTTAATGGCATGCATGTTGAAGGATTTAGGGGAGAAATATATATGCCTGCAATTTGCTTTAAAACGCATTTATTTAAAAAATAAAATAAATTGATGGATGGATATGTAATTATTAAACATTATAATTGTAGATCAAATAACTTCTAATCCAGTAGAATTTTCTAAGGTGATGTAAATGTTCTATATCTGCACTATCCAGTGTGGTAGCTACTAGACACATGTGGCTAATGAGCACTTGAAATGTAACTAGTGCAACTGAGGAAATGAATTTTAAATTTAATTTTATTGTAAGTTGTTTAAATTTGGATAGCACATGTGGCCAGTGGCTACCATATTGGACAGCACAGACAGAACATTTCCATCATTGCAGAAAGTTCTGTTGGACAACACTGGTCTAGAAGTACAGAACAGTGTTGAAAACAGTGATGATGAAAACAGACCTTCTTGTTTTGTTTCTGACAGGAGAATAGTGTTCCACCATTTATATAATGTCTACTATTGGTTTCCAATAAATACTATTTATCTAGAGTAATGTTATAATGAATAGAAACACAAAATATCTGTAGTGCTTTATAGCTTCTAAGGCATTTAAAAATATTTGTATTTAGTCCTTTCACAAATCCTCTACTCTTTTGTGGCTGAGAAAACAGAAACTGAGAGTTCAGTTGTAAATTGCCACCAACTAGCCAGCAGCAGAGCCTTGACTCAATTTTTTTGTCTCCAAATTCCCTATTCTACTGACTTTATCAATTAATGGCCACTGTAATATGTTCATCAATGATCTCATGATATAAACATCAAAGGGTACTGATAAGTTAAGAAAAAGGTTGTGAGTGAATATGGTATATCCTCAATATCTTTTTTAAATTATTTATTTATTTTTTATTTTTTAAAAGATTTTATTTATTTATTTGAGAGAGAGAGTGCATGAGCAGGGTGAGGGCCAGAAGGAGAAGCAGACTCCCTGCTGAGCAGGGAGCCCAATGCGGGGCTCGATCCTGGGACTCTGGGATCATGACCTGAGCCAAAGGCAGAGGCTTAATCGACTGAGCCACCCAGGCACCCCTATCTGTTTTTTTTTGTTTTTTTTTTGAGAGAGAGAGAGAAAGAGAGACTCTTAAGCAGGCTCCATGCCCAGCACAGAGCCCAAAGCAGGGCTTGATCTCACAACCCTGAGATCATGACCTGAGCCAAAATCAAGAGTCAGACACTTAACTGACTGAACCACCCAGGTGCCCCTATCCTCCATATCTTTTAACACTTATTTTGATGTAAGAAATAAAAGCCTGACACACTGACATTGAAAAGAAGATTCTAGGACTTATAAAATTGGACAGTCTACATTTTAAACATCTAAATATACAAGGTGAAGTAAAAATTGAGAGGTTTATGTTTTGTTTTGTTTTGTTTTAGTAATTTGTAAATCTACTCAGGATTGCTAACAATTTATTTTCTGATTGTGTATTTCAATTAAGTCCCAAATCATTAACATCAGGAAAAATGCTCAGTGTCTTAGATGTTTTAGCAGAGTTTTACAAATCAGTCATACAATTATTATGCTCATGGTCTGTGAAATGCAATAAGCACTTTTGCATAGGAATTACACTGTTCTATTTGAGACTGCATTTTTTTAAACATTAAAATGTGTTTTCTAAAATAAAATAACTTTTTGCCTTTACACCTTCAGTGTCTTCTAGAACGGTGACAAAGTAGACATTCAATAAAATATTTATTGAATGAGTGAACAAATGGATGGATGGATAGGTGGGACTAGGAAGAGATGACTTGTAAACTGGACAGGCAAAGTAAATGCTGTGGGTTTATGATTTTTGTTGTTTAATGTGTTAAGGTACTCCCAGTTTCTCATGAACTACTTATGTATCACTCCAGTGTAATCCACAAATTAGAAGACGTTTTGGCATTCTGTAACTAAAATATAATAAGAAGGGAGATGAGGGACTTGTTTTAAAAATCAGAGCTTATGTGTGCTGAAACTAATATAACATTTTATATCAACTCTACTTAAATAAGAAAAATTAAAAACCTGAGTTTAGAATAAAACACTCTGGAGTCACGTTGGACAAACAGTTCATAGCTGTGGCTCTCTGTCATTCCTAAGGCCCTCATCTGTCACTGTTGTTACTTGAGACACATAATATCTTTCTCAGTGATTCAGGAGAGTTGGGAGAGTTTCATACACATTTCTCTCTCTCCCAGCACCCATCACAGTGCCTGTCACACAGGAGATAATAAATAAAGCTTTGTTGAATAAGTTCACTTTATTTATGACATTTATTTTTTTTATTTTTTTATTTTTTTTAAAGATTTTATTTATTTATTTGAGAGAGAGAATGAGAGAGAGCGAGTACATGAGAGGGGGGAGGGTCAGAGGGAGAAGCAGACTCCCTGCCGAGCAGGGAGCCTGATGCGGGACTCGATCCCGGGACTCCAGGATCATGACCTGAGCCGAAGGCAGTCGCTTAACCAACTGAGCCACCCAGGCGCCCTATTTATGACATTTAAAAAACATCTCAGCCTTTATTCTTCTCAAATCTCAAAAGAGTACAGTTTCTTATTCTTACATTTTGAAATCAGTTAACATTCTTTTCAGTAAAGTATAGTGCCTTGCACATATCACACTCTTGATTTTATTTTTTTTTAAGATTTATTTATTTTAGAAAGAGAGAAAGAGAGAGGGAAGGGGGCAGAGGGAGAGAGAATCTCAAGCAGAAACCCTGCTGAGCTCATACCCTTGATTTTAAAATTTTCATATAAAATCACCTGAAACACAAATGCATTTTTTTCAAAGATCCATTCAATATCACAGTACATAGAGTAAGATATGATTACCTCCTTCAATTTACCCCATTTTTACTCCCCAACCTACTATTGGCTTCCATTACTAACAGTTTATACTTCTCCTTCTTGCCTTTTTGAAGTACCTTGATATAATAGGTGGATGTGCACACACATATTTTTATCCACACGGAGTCAGACGTATGTATTGTTCTTCAGTGGGTCTCCCCGACGTCGACAATGACACTGAGTCAGCACATATAGTTCTACCTCACTCTTCAACAGCTGCTTGGCACTCCATCAGGTGGATAAACCATAATTTATTGAATTATATCCTTGATGATGGGCACTTAGGGTTCTCTCCAACTTTTTAAACTATAATAAACACTATAGCAATGAATACTTTGTACATACATTTTAGCATACATGCAGGAGTATTTCCACGAAAAATTTCTTTGAAGAGTATATTAGTTTTTGGTGGTGGTGTCATATTTCCTTATAAGAAATCTTTACCAATGAACACTCTCACTCAGTCTAGTCCTTGTGGGAACAAGAAAGCTCAGAGCTGGCTAAATCAGACACAGGTTATCCCCAGACACAATATTCAAAGACAAAACAGTTTTGCATTTAGGGCTCTGAGGGGTTCAGGCCAATACTTTAGTGTCATTTAGTCTAAATAATCATTGCAGATTAAATAAGAGTGTCGGCCAACCTGAAGACCTGATGGTTACTTATGTCACTGTTTCTGGAGCATGAATGTTATGGTTCTTATTAACTTAAAAAAAAAAAAACAACTAACCTTTTGAATCACAGCAAACATTTATTAAACTCCAGCATATACCAAGGGTACACCAGGTAGCCAGGAGCTGAAATGGTTTCTGTCCTCAAGAAACTGATGATCAAGAAGATAGTAATTAACTTTGTTAGGTGTAGCTAACTGAACATAAAAACAAAACAAAAAACAAAAAACTTTGTTAGGTGTGAGACTGATTATGGTTCTGTAAAAAAAAAAAAATCCTTGTAAAAAAGATTTTACTTTAGTATTTATAGGTAAAATTTCAAGATGTGTGGGTTTTGCTTTACAGTACTTCAGGAAAACAAGAAAACAAAGAGAATATTAGAGCAAGTGTTACAAGATGGTTAAGTGTTGAACTGGAGTGATGGGTATATGCGGATATAGAGATATAATGATGTGGATTCATTATTCTCTCTACTGTTTGTGTTTTTTTAAGGTTTTATTTTATTATTCTTTTAAGATTTTATTTATTTACTTGACAGAGCAATAGAGAGCACAAGCAGGCAGAGTGGCAGGCAGAGGGAGAGGGAAAAGCAGGCTCTCCGCTGAGCAGGGAGCCAGAAGCGGGGCTCAATCCCAGGACCCCAGGATCATGACCTGAGCCGAAGGCATCTGCCCAACCGACCGAGCCACCCAGGCACCCCAAGGTTTTATTTTTTTAAGTAATCTCTCCACCCAATGTGGGGCTTGAACTCACAACCCCGAGATCAAGAGTTGCATGCTCTACTGACTGAACAAGTCAGGCACCCCTCTCTCTACTTTTATAAATATAAATAATAAAATAATAAAAATAATAAAATTCTTAGTCTTCTAGGAACACCAATACGTAAATCCAAAATTTCAATGTAAGAATATAATAAAGATATATACACAAGAGCTTATGAAAGCAGAAAAGGGCCCAAATCTGTTTGGGTGAGATTGAGCAGGACTGAGAGTGGGTAAGAGCCCAACTCTCATATCACACTACCTGGGTCCAAATTCCAGTACCTCCTCTTTTTAGCTATGTGACCTTGGGCATGTAACTTAGCCTCTCTGTGCTCAGTTTTCTCTATAGTAAAATGGGGATAATTATAGTACCTAATCAAGGATCAAGTGAGATAACTTGCAAAGCCCTTGGAATAGTGCCTGATACATAGTAAACATTAAACTGTTTGCTATAATTTATTACCATTATCACTGTTATTATGAAGGCTTTTCAGAAATGTTTTGAGGCAGAGATGTTTCAAGAAAAGCAACATAACTTAAGGCCAATCAGGTGTAGGGGTGTGTGTGTGTGTGTGTGTGTGTGTGTGTGTGTGTGTGTGTTGAGGGGAGGTGGAGGGAGGAAGTTAACGTGATTCCCATATTTCTAGCTTAGATGACCATTTGGATAATGACATCATTAACTAAGAAGGGAATATAGATGAAGGAGAGTTTATAACTTGCAAATTGTAATTTTTAAAAAGATTTTATTTATTTATTTGACAGAGAGAGACGCAGCGAGAGAAGGAACACAAGCAGGGGAGTGGGATTGGGAGAAGCAGGCTTTCCATGGAGCAGGGAGCCCAATGCAGGGCTCGATCCCAGGACCCTGGGATCATGACCTGAGCCGAAGGCAGACGCTTAACGACTGAGCCACCAAGGCGCCCCTGTATTTTTTTAAAAATATTATTTATTTATTTATTTGAGAGAGAGAGAACATGAGCAGGTGGAGGGGCAGAGGGAGAGGGAGAAGCAGACTCCCTGCTAAACAGGGCGCCTGATGCCGGACTCGATTCCAGGACCCTGGGATCATGACCTGAGCTGAAGGCAGACGCTTAACAGACTGACCCACCCAGGCGCCCCGCAAATAGTATTTCTAATCATATAAACAAATGAGCAAGTATATAGCAAACTGAATTACCTCAGAATTAAAATATAGTTCTCAGAATGAGAAGGTAAAATACTAATGACAGTTGGCAGCATGAAATGTAAAGTGATAAACATTCTAAAAATACAGGGGCCCCAAGGTGGCACAGCCAGTTAAGCGTCTAACTCTTGATTTTGGCTCAGGTCATGATCTTGGGATCGTGGGATTGATCTTGGGGTTCTGCGCTCAGTGTAGATTCTGCTTGAGATTCTCTCTCCTTCTCTCTGCCCCTCCCCCCCATGCTCTCTCTCTCTCTCTCTCAAATAAATAAATCTTTTTAAAAAAATAAAATAAAAAGGGGCGCCTGGGTGGCTCAGTCGTTAAGCGTCTGCCTTCGGCTCAGGTCATGATCCCAGGGTTCTGGGATAGAGCCCCGCATTGGGCTCCCTGCTCAGCGGGAAGCCTGCTTCTCCCTCTCCCCCCACCCCCCCACTTGTGTTCCCTCTCTCGCTGTGTCTCTCTCTGTCAAATAAATAAATTTAAAAAGAAAAAAAAAGAAAAAATAAATAAAATAAAAATACTTTAGGGGCTAACTTTAGAATAGTAAACATTGTTTTTTTAAAGATTTTATTTATTTATTTGAGAGAGAGAGAGAGAGCATGAGAGGGGGGAGGGTCAGAGGGAGAAGCAGACTCCCCGCTGAGCAGGGAGCATGAGGCAGGACTCAATCCCGGGACTCCAGGATCATGACCTGAGCCAAAGGCAGTTGCTTAAGCCCGGTAAACATTATTGTTATATACCTCACACACATAACCTAAATAACTGAGGTCATTTTAGTACTAGAAGACACCTGGAAATAACATTATTTCAGAAATCTAACAACTCAGATATTAGTGGAATTGCCTTAAAATAAATATATATTTCTCAAAAGTTATAATCAAATAAGCTGTCATGGTTACTGATGAATCCTTCCACATAGGTACTACCTGAGAATTCTCAGAGGTGTTTGGGTCTCCATTAAAGCAGATACTCTTTGGGGGATAGGGGCAGAAAAGAGCAGAAATAATTTCTGGAAAATTTTACTTTGAGTGCCCCAAAGTCTTATCCTTTACCCACAATCTCCTCTACAGCCATGAGATCTATTTACTTAATAATCTCTCGTTAGAATTTGAAAAATTTTAAGGAAAAAATAATTTAGTAATGTATCATGTCATTGGTCTATTCATGATTATAACTATTGCCAGTTTCATTTTTAATATTTTCTATTTAATTTTGAAACAATCTCAAACCTACAGAAAAGTTGCAAGTACAGTACACACTTTTTCTCTCCAATCGTTTGAAGTAGTTGCTGATATGATGCTTCATCACCCCTGCATACTTCAGCGTGTTTTTCCTGCAAGCAAGGACATTCTCCTACACTCACAAGAAGAGCATCTAAGTCAGGAAATTAACATTGATTTATGGCTATCATCTAACCATCAGACTCCATTCAGGTTTCACCATTGTCCCAAATAGCATACTTTAGAGTAAAAGGATACAGTTCAGAATCACACATTCCTTCAGTTGTGTCTCTTTAGTCTCATTCAATCAGCAACAGATGCTCAGTATTTCCTTGATTTTTCATGACCTGGACACTTTTGAAGGTTACAGTCAGCTACTTTGTGGAACATCCTTCACTTAAAGTTTCTGTGATGTTTCCTCGTGATTAGGTTCAGGTTAAGCATCTTTGGCAGGATGTCACAGAAATGATGCTATGTTCTTTTCATTATTTGCTATCAGACAGAACATGACTTCTATTTGTCCCATGTGATGTTTAACTTTGAGCATTTGATTAAGATGCTTCCCCACAGTAGGGAGGTTCCTCAAAACGTTGAAAACAGCGTTACCCTACGACTCAGCAATTGCACTACTGGGTATTTACCATAAAGATACAAATGTAGTGATCCGAAGGGGCACCTGCACCCTAATGTTTATAGCAGCAATGTCCACAATAGCCAAACTATGGAAAGAGCTCAGATGTCCAACTACAGATGAATGGATAAAGAAGACATGGTATAGGTGTGCCTGGGAGGCTCAGTCAGATAAGTGTCTGCCTTCAGCTCGGGTCATGGTCCCGGGGTCCTGGAATCAAACCTCACATCAGGCTCCTTGCTCAGTGGGGAGCCTGCTTCTCCCTCTCCCTCTCTGCTCCCCGTGATCATGCTCTCTGTCAAATAAATAAATAAAATCTTTAAAAAAAAAAAAGTTGTGATATATATATGTATATATATGTATATATGTGTATACGTGTATATATATATATATATACACACACAATAGAATACTACTCAGCCATCAAAAAAATGAAATCTTGCCATTTGCAATGACGTGTATGGAACTAGAGGGTATTATGCTGAGTGAAATAAGTCACTCAGAGAAAGACAATTATGATCTCACTCATATGTGGAATTTAAGAAACAAAATAGAGGATCATAGGAGAAGAGAGGAAAAAATAAAACAAGACAAGATCAGAGAGGGAGATAAACCATAAGAGACTCTTAATCATAGGAAACAAACTGAGGATTGCTGGAGGGGAGAGAGATAGGGGGATGGGGTAACTGGGGGATGGGCATTAAGGAGAGCACGTGGTGTAATGAGCCCTGGGTGTTATATAAGACTGATGAATCACTGAACTCTACCTCTGAAACTAATAATACACTATATGTTAACTAACTGAATTTAAATAAATAAAAAAAAAGCACAAAAACAAGGCATGCATGTAATAGCACCAAAGAGTTCATTTAACTTTCTCCCTGTCCATATTTGTAATTCCCTTCTCTGACAGTGAGAAATCTGGTTTCCATTATCCTCAATATATTTCCTTATTTGATGTATCCCCCTATGTAACCAAACTTGCACTGTTACGACCCTCTCTCTGAAGAGATGCCCTATTCCCTCTGAGGGAAGGAGCTCTGACATCTCAACACTCTGTTCTGAGCCTTTGTAGCTCACCCACCTTGTCCAGACTCCTACTTCATTTGGCCCCACCTAATGGCTTGAGAACTGAATTATTCAGGAAGGGAAGAGTAAAATCATACAGTTGTTCTTTACATGCATTCACTGTCTTCTGTTATTAAGACATTGCTTTTGACCCTGTATACAGAATGTGATTTAGCTAAATCACTGATGTAATTTTTCTTTTAAATCACCATATCTCAAAAAACATGGGGTTTACTTAGGACAGTGTTAATTTGTGCATAATTTATGATATATCACTAATTCATTCAGCTTCCCCAACATCTGTTTCAAATGTGATTTGTTTCAAATCACAACCTCTATAAAGGTGTTTTTAACCAAAATCGGGGTAAAAGTCAAAATCCTCACATAGGCCACAAGGCTTTATGTGATCTGGCCTCCTCTTCCTCCCTCTTCCCCCTCAACCCTCTCCCCTGGCTGCTCCTTTCCTGCCACCTGGTCTCTATGAAATTCTTTTTTTCATTTGTATTAAGTATAGTGGGCATACAATGTTATATTCATTTCAGGTGCACAACATAGTGATTTGACAATTCTATACATTATACAATGCTCCTCACAAAAAGTGTAGTTACCATCTGTCACCATACAAAGTAATTACAATATTATTGACTATATTCTCTATGCTGTACTTTTCATCTCTGTGACTTACTTATTTTATAACTGGAAGTTTGCATCTCTTAATCCCCTTCACCTATTTCTCCCATCTCCCAACCACTCTCCCTTCTGACAACTTCCAGTTTATTCTCTGTATTTATGAGTCTATTTCTCGGTTTTGGTTTTTTGCTTGTTTCTTTATTCATTTGTTTTTTTAGATCCTCTATATAAATGAATCATGAAATCATATGGCACTGCTCTTTCTCTGAGTTATTTCAATTAGCATTATACCTTCTCAGTCCATCTATGTTGTCACAAATGGCAAGATCTCACTCTTTTTTATGGCTTATTCTGTTTTATCCTATATATATATATCTATATATATATCTATATATAGATATATATATCTTCTTTATCCATTCATCTATCATTGGACACTTAGGTTGCTTCCATATCTTGGCTATTGTAAATAATACTGCAATGAACATAGGGGTGCATATATCTTTTTGAATTGGTGTTTTATTTTCTTTGATATCCTTAGATATCTTAGGTATCTTTCTTAGATACCCAGTAGTGTGATTACTGGATCATATGATATTTCTAATTTTGATTTTTTGAGGAATCCCCATCCTGTTTTGTGTAGTGGCTGCACCAATTTACATTCTCACCAACAGTGCATGAGGGCTCCCTTTTCTCTACATCCTCACCAACACTTGTTACTTCTTTTCTTTTTGATACTAGTCATTCTGACAGGTGGGATGTGATATCTCATTGTGGTTTTGATTTGCATTTCCCTGATGATTAGTGATGTTGAGCAACTTTTCATGCGTCTGTTGGCCCACTGTATGTCTTCTACACCAAAGTAAAAAAGTTTTGCACAGCAAAGGAAACCATCAACAAAACAAAAAGGCAACCTACAGAATGGGAGAAGATATCTGCAAATGATTTCTGTTAAGGGGTTAATATCCAAAACATATAAAGAACTTATACAACCCAACACCCAAAAAACCCAAAAAGTCCAATTAAAAAAAGGGACAGAGGACCTGAACAGACATTTTTCCAAAGAAGGCATACAGATAGCCAACAGACGCATGAAACGATGCTTTATGAAATTCTTAAAACAGCCGGGGCCACTCCTGCCTTAGGGCTTATGGCCTCTGCCCTGGTGGTTCCTCTTCCTGGAACACTTTCTCCCCAGATGTCCCCATCACTCACTCCAGTGACTCCTTCAAGTTTTTGTTCAGATCTCACTTTCTCAATGAAGCCCACTCTGATGAGCCTGTTTAAAATCGGAACTGCCTCCAACCCTGTTTTCCCTGTCCTATTTTTCACAACACTTAACTACTTTCTAGTATACTATGCTCTTTTTTTTTTTTTTAATTTTTTTAAATTTTTTATTGTTATGTTAATCCCCATACATTACATCATTAGATATACTGTTCCATGATTCATTGTTTGTGCATAACACCCAGGGCTCCATGCAGAACGTGCCCTCCTCAATACCCATCACCAGGCTAACCCATCCTCCCACCCCCCTCCCCTCTAGAACCCTCAGTTTGTTTTTCAGAGTCCATCGTCTCTCATGGTTCTTCTCCCCCTCCGATTTCCCCCCCTTCATTCTTCCCCTCCTGCTACATTCTTCTTCTTCTTTTTTTCTTTCTTAACATATATTGCATTATTTGTTTCAGAGGTACAGATCTGAGATTCAACAGTCTTTCTTTTTTTTTTTTTTTTAAGATTTTATTTATTTGACAGACACACAGCGAGAGAGGGAACACAAGCAGAGGGAGTGGGAGAGGGAGAGATAGGCTTCCCACCGAGCAGGGAGCCCGATGCGGGGCTCGATCCCAGGACCCTGGGATCATGACCTGAGCCGAAGGCAGACGCTTAACAACTGAGCCACCCAGGCACCCCCTAATATACTATGCTCTTAATACTACTTATTATGTTTGTTTTCTATTGTCTGTCTTTGTTCCCACCATCCCCACTAAACTGTAGCTCCACAAGGGCAGGGATTTTTAATATTTTGTTGAATAAGCAAACAAATAAATATTTACCTAATAAATATTTGTTGAAGACAGCCATTTCCTGAAGCAGTTTGAATCCCAAAACTAAATTCAGAGCACCATCTAGTGTTCTTGGAAGGAGGTGCTTGCTATTTAACTCAGACTCTTATTTACATTAGCCATGGGATAAACAGTACTGGCTTAATCAATTCGCACTTACTCTATTTTTTACTGTCCTCTGTGGTTCTGTGAAAATTAAAAGTTTTTAATGATTAAACAGTCATGGGATCATTGACTTCTCTAAGAGTAATCTCTTCTTCACTGACTTGCCTGTTGTTCCCCAGAATTCCTCAGGGTTAAAAGTGTCAGGAAGGTCTGATGTCTTTTAGCCTTAGCGCATCTCTCCTTCCCCACTTCCCAAAAACCCCCCAAAATATAAAAACAGGATAATAACCTTTGCTTTTTTGGTATCTACACCATTTCTCCAGAAAAATCACAATATATATTTGTTGATTTAAAATTTTTTGTTTTGGCCACAAAAGCCCCTAAATCAAAGTGATAAAACACTAGCAAGGGTAAGGGGAATATTGTTTAAAATAGTATCAGGATTCGCTAGGATAATGAGCACTGTCTTCTGATTTAGAAAATATTGGTTTCTTTAGACATGATGAAGAGGAAAAATGAAGAAAAGGAAAGCTGCTTTAAAAGCATTAAAGGGGCAGGGCACTTGGGTGGCTCAGTCAGTTAAGGGTCCAACTCCTGATTTCCACTCAGGTCACGGTCTCAGGATTGTGAGATTGAGTAAGTAGGGTTCCACCCTCAAAGGGGAGTCTGCTTCTCTCTGCGGGGGTGGGGGCGCCCCCCCACTCATACACACTCTCTCTCTGAAATAACTAAATACATCTTTAAAACATTTAATATTTGGGGTGCCTGGCTGGCTCAATCAGAAGAGCATGTGACTCTTGGTCTCGGGGTCGTGAATTCAAGCTCCATGTTGGGTGTAGAGATTACTTAAATAAATAAACTTTTAACAGTAAATAATGAGAAGTATAATTAGCTCATTTTTATTGAACGCTTATTGTGCCCAGCACTATTCTGAAAGTTCATTATCATCTTTACAACCCTATCATGTAAATTCTCTATATTAAACCCCAACTTTCAGATGATGAAATGGAGACACAGAGAAGTTAAGTAACTTGACAAAAGTCACAGAACTAGTAAAGAGTAGGGCCAGGATTCAAACCCAGTTAGGCTGGCTCCATAGGCCATGTCCATGAGCTCATGCCCATGGTTTTATCCACCTTCCCCAAGAAATGAACGATGCTGTTTTGTTTCAAAGTTCTTGGCTTGGTCAAAGAAATTAATTTATTAATGTCCTCATCTTCCAAAAAGGAATCAAGGCAACCATAAACAAAATGAAGGCATATACAATTATCCTAAAAATAAAATTTATTCTTTTCACAGTTTTATTCTTTTCACAGTTAAGAATAAAATTTTATTCTTTTCATAGTTATAGAATTTGCCTTTCTAAGGATTTATGTTTTGGCCACAATTTACGTTCAAGGGATACTGTGGCAAAGATCAAAAGCAACATTGACATCAAGATCAAAGGCAGAGGGTGGTGTGCAGAAGCACAGTGAAGATCAGTTGGTCCTTGGTGCCCAACCAACTCAGAACTTTTGATTCTACCTTCCAATTGTCCAAAGCTTCCCCCAACTCTACCACTGGTTCTAATGTTTCAAAGTAGATGGAAGTGACTCCAGTTCCCCAAATACCAATTAATGTACTCATTTCTTGAATTTGACTCATTTCAGCTGGATGTTAGAAAACAACTGAGTTATTAAAGTGAGTCGCATTAAGGAGTGATTTATTAGGTAATATCCAGAATTATTTGCATTATACGTTATGAATATGAATTCCTCTGTTTCAGACTGATGGAGTTTTTAAGGGGATATGTGTGAGTAGGAGGATTCCCAAGCTCTCTCAGGTGATTCTGGAAATGGTGTCCCTCTCACCATCCTCAACTGGAACCAAAAACTCTTTTCCTGAATGTTTACATGACTCTTTAAATTTTCTAAAATGCAAGCTTATTTGGGAAAGGGAAATGGTTATTCTCCATTTTAAAAAATATTTTAATTAGTTAATTAATTAATTAATTAATTTTTTAGAGAGGAGGGAAGGGACAGAAGGAGAGGGAGAGAGATTGCCTACCACCAAGCCCCAAGTGAGGCTTGATCTCACAATCCTTAGATCATGACCTGATCTGAAATCAAGAGTTGGACACTTAGCTGACTGAGCCACCTGGGCACCCCAAGATTTTATTTTTAAGTGATCTCTACGCCCAACATGGGGCTTGCACTCATAACCCTGAGATCAAGAGTCACATGCTCTACCAACAGAGCCCAGGTGCCCCTGGTTATTCTCCATTTTGGATAGAGATTTTCAACATGTGCTTTGAAGATTATCTTTGGACTCATCTGGGGAGATTCCCAGCCCCACCTCTGACCTACTGCATTAGAATCTCCCAGCTGGCTCAAGAATCTGTACCCAGAAACCTCCCCAAGGTAACTTTTGCGTGTGCATGAGTTCGGTAACCACTAACATATGGGGTAATTTTGAAAAGTAAAGCACCAGCATCATCTGGGTTGTTGGGTTCTTTCCTATTATAGACCACAGACCAGAACTTCAAGGAGTATCATGTAAAAACCTAATTATGAGAAGATCAAATATAATTCTAGGAGGCTAATAATTAACAAATCTATTTACAAGATTATATGTCTTTTGTTGTAAATTATATGGAAACATCTCAATGAATTATATGTGTGAAACATCTCAAAGAATTCTTTAGTGGGTGTTGTTTAATCCTGCCTTGCCTTCCATAAAATTAACCAGCTGGCCAAAGTTTTTACTATCCTACCCACAGGAGTCACCAGTAACCCTTGAGGCATTTTCTCTTCTTTTTTTTTTAAATTTTATTTATTTATTTTTTTAAAGATTTTATTTATTTATTTGACAGAGACACAGCGAGAGAGGGAACACAAGCAGGGGGAGTGGGAGAGGGAGAAGAGGCATTTTCTGAACAAGCCTCATTTCCTGTATAAAAGGAACTGAGCTTGGTCAACTGTACAAAATTTAGGCTGATTAAAGTGGTTACCAAAGGAGACTGTGAATTCTGTAGTTTTAGAAATGTTTTAAAATAGTAAATACAATCATCTTTTTGGATGAGGAGAGTGTACAATAGCCTAAGGATAGAGGATCCAAAAAGAAGGCCTGGTAAGATTCTTTCTAGTTTTATAATTTGACTAAACTGCTTCTCCATCCAATTGAATGTCAACTTGTTTATGTTTGTTTCATTTTTTAAAGCCCCTCCCAGATGTTTCATTTTTTTAATTGGCTAAACCTGGCAAGAATTTCTTGCCACTCCCTGATAGCTGCTTGAGAATCCTTTACAAAAATACAGTTTAGATGCGCAGAAATACAAAAAAGGAAACCATTTAACTTGATAACACACCACCCAGATAACTCAGATACCTAACAGAATTTTTCGTTGAATTGTTTGGTTTGGCCAAGTTAACTGGCCAAACCTCTTCAGTTACAACATATAATTACTCTTCTTTCTTACACTTGTTTTTACTTGTCACTTACTGTTGATTCTTATCAATTGCTACATTTCTTCTCCTTCATTTATAAGCTAAATCATAGTTCAACCAAGAAGGTCAATTACCTTGAAAAATCTTTCTTCTTTAGGTTGCATGTCACTGTGCTGACAGAGTAGAAAACAGGTATCAAAGGAAAGAGTTGGGTTGCTGGAATCTGTAGGATGCTGAGTACTTTGAAGCAGCTGGGAACCAGTAACACTAAGGAACTGATTCCAAACCACCTTTCGAAAACTAAAAATCTCTTCTAGAAGGGTGAGTAGTTGATAAACAATTTAAGGGGAGAACTCTTATTTAAAGCTTGTAACACTAAGGATATTTCTGTGAAACGATATTGCAATCTACTCGGTAAAACTTTTAAAACCAGATTTTATCTTTCCTTCAAGAGATCATGGGAAAATCTAGCATTCTAGTTTAAAACATGTAACTTCCTTTCCTGGTCCCATATTTGGGTTTGTTCTACTGTATCTGGATTTGTTCCAGCATATCTGTGGAACCAGGCAACTAATAATCTTTACTCAGCATTTCTTATATTTCTTGAATGAAAATGGAATGGATTGATTGGATTAATGGCTAGAGTTTTAAAGATTTTGTTTTCTTAAGTAATGTCTACACCTGATGTGGGGCTCAAACCCACAACCCCAAGATTGAGAGTTGCATACTTTACCAACAGAGCCAGCCAGGTGCCCCGAATGGTTAGAATTTTACAAGACACTTATGATTTTGCCATTTTCTCTGTATACTGATGAAAACTTCTTATAACTCTACAGAGAAATAAATGAGGCAGTGTGAGGTTGGGGAAGAAGGACAGAGAACTAGGAGTTCTAATCCAGACCAGGTTCTGGAATTAGAGCTTCACTTTTCTCTCCTGTAAAATTAGAGGCTGAAGAAGCTATTTAAAGCTTCTTCCAAAACTTTTTGACCTAACAGAAATGCTAATCAGTTACCGACATAATTAACCAGTGTATCCTGATTTTTAAAACATGTTTTCATTTGTGATTTAAAAGAAATACGGAAGTCTGAATTGAGGCAGATAGCCCTTCAAGGCCAGGTAAGAACTGATGAATTGACAACAAAGTCACATGTTTTGAACTTAATATACTGATACCCAAGTGCCCAGAAAAATAATTGCTAGTCTACTGTCCGTGAATCTACTGGAAAGCCCTGTTAATGACACAACTTGGGATTTCACAGACATCTGAGTTAGCCAGCACCATTCTGCTGAAGGGTGGGGAGCAGACTGGACGCTCTGGGCAGGGTTAGGAACGTTATAATTTAAGCAACTAAAGAAAGGCCCCCGGCAGTAGGGCCTCTTCCGTGGCCGGTGATGAGGTCTCGCTGCGGGAGAAGTAAAGCCGCCCCAAACTCCCAGTGTGGTCCTCCTCAAACGAGGCTGTGATTCCCGGAAACGTTCGCCGCATGTGGGGGGGTAGACGGTCCCCTACAATTTACATCAAAACGCGCGCGCAGGGTAGACGGGCGCTGCCTGCACCGCCCCCAAGACCACCGCTCACCGCAGAGCCCCGCGCCGCGGAGAAACCTCCAGGCCAGCCCTGCCGCGCTGACAGGCGTCGCCGCGAGCCAATGGGCGCGCCGGGAGGCGGGGCAGCGAGGCCGAGGGGGCGGGATTTCCCGCGCGGCCGCTCGGCTCCTGGCGAGAGCTGCGCGGGCGGCGACGGCGGCCGCGCCTGTAGGAGAGGGCGGGTCGGGGTCAGCTGCTACAGGCGGGCGGGCGGGCGCGGGGAGCTGTGGGCGGCTGCCGTGTCTCCTGCCGCCGCCCTCCCTCCGCCACGATGCCGGGAATCGACAAGCTGCCCATCGAGGAGACGCTGGAGGACAGTCCGCAGGTGAGGCGCGGGCGGTGGCGCGAGGCGAGGGAAAGAGCAGGGCGGGCCGATCCCAGGCCTGGTGCCGTGGCCGCCGCAGGTGCTCGTCCTGGCCCAGGTGGGCGCCGTCGCCCTGTGTCCCCGCCCGTCGCGAGCCGCGCCCCGAGCCGCCGCGGCCCTGCCGCCAGCCCGAGGCCCGCGTGGGCCTGCGCGGCTGGGCCGAGGGGCACGCGCGGGGTCTGGGACGTCGGCTGGCGGCGACCGAACCTCCGCCGCCTTCGCTCGTGGGCCCGGCGTTCACGTACGTTCGCGGGGCTCCCTTGTATTTGACGAAAGGTGCGTTTTTATCGCCGTCATGTAAGGTCATAAATTCCAACCCTCTTCGGAGGAAGTGCAGAAGGAGAAAAAAACCCCGTAGACTTATTCCATAATTTCTGAGCAAGCTAGGGAAGGAAATGGATAGTTTTTCTTCGGGAGATGCTGGAAGGCTGCTGATTTACCCGCGTGGAGAGTCACCGGCGAAGCCCGTCAGGTGCCTCGGAGCCTCCCCGCGGACTCTGTCCAGTGTCGTGGCCGCGACTGTGTCCGCTGTCGCTCGAGCTGTGCACGGCTTGTGACGGACGGCGCCTTCGTGGCTCCGCGACTGCTGCGCGGAATGATGCAGACTTGGCCCTAATAAACTCATCAAAATAAAAGCCCCGTGTTTCGTGCTTTGGGGGGGTAATGCTAGTGTGGTTGCTGTAGCCTCAGACAGTCTAGGGAAACGTAACAATTTGTTACGTGTTCAATATTGAAGAACGAAATCAGTTACGTTAAAAACATGTTGGTAGGCGCTGTAACTTGCATTGAGTAACATCATCCCTTGAGCCTGTCTTTTAACACAACAATTTAAGCGATTTAAGACGATGTTGCTGGTTGGCTACCTTCGAAATGGTGTTCATTCAGAACTACAATTGCACACATTTCATATGTGTCTTGATAGTTTAATATGGCCCCGAAAGATGAGGAAGAAGGGGCTAGATCCCCCTGGCCTGTGTGACGTCTGTCATGACTTCTGCCAATTTTAATTGCCAAGTGGAAGTCAGGCTCTGATTGTGGAATTGATTTTTTCCCCCCCAGGCGGAAAGTTATCTTCACAAGCCAGTTGTTTGCTGTAATGTTCTCTTACCAGCCTAAACTGACACACGCAGAAACCCACATCTTGGTTTATCTTGACTGCCAGGATAGCTACTTCAAATTCTTAATGATTTCTGTAGTGTAAAGTTAGAAACTATATTTGTTTCAGATGTTTTGTAAAAATTTTGTGGCATGTATTGGTCAGGTGCATTTTATCATTTTACTACTATTATATAAGACTCAACAGGTTGCTTTACCTTTTCTTACCTGGCCTGGTTTTTATAGCCCATAAAGATTATACACAGTCCAGAATGGGTAGCACGGTGCCTTCACCAGTACTTGTGAGGAATATATGATCTGACTCATTAGACTAATTTCTTGAACTTTTCACACAATTAGTTTACAACTTGAGCATTCATTTGTTTTTTTACAAGTGCATGCCATATTAGTATCAGTTTTATGGTAATTTTTAATGAAGACAGCTACCTTGATATTCTTTCAATTTCTATAAGTAATAATTTGAACTAGGTAATATTTACTTGGAAAAATTAGTTGGGACAAACGAGATTTAGAAAGGGAAGACGCTTGGAAGTAATACTTAGGGAGAACTTGTGGTAGGATGGAAAGCCCTGGATTCTGGGATTCGGGATGGAGTTTTAGTGTTCACTGCCACTTCACTTGCTTTAGGGAAAGTCACTCAACTTCTCTGAATCTCAGCTGTTATAGTGAATGTTTTTATTTTTGTACCTGATTGTAAAAATCATAGTTATGCACTTCAGAAAAATTAGAAGGTATAGAAATAGTTACCTGTCTTGCACCCAGCAACAAACCCTGTTAACAGTTTTTCCTCGTTTTCTCTTATATATTTTAATGTATTTGAAGTTATATTGTGCATAACAATTTTTATTCTGCTTTAACTTAACATTGTAGTGTAAGTATGTTCCCATATTATTAGATCTTGAATAAAAAAAATTGAAAGCTGCATGTTTCCTTAAGTGACTTAACAGTTGTCCTACTATTGACTTTGAGAGTTTTCCACAAGTTTTGTTTTTATATATAGGACTGAGGTTAATGCTTTGGGGCATAAATTTTCTTCTCATTTGGACTATTTATCTAGGATAGAGTCCAAGAAGTCAAATAACAAAGAGTATGAAAACTTTTAAAGCTCCTGATATAGATAAGTTTTTATTTAGATCATTTGATCCTAATCAAAAGTGTCCTGTCACCATAGCACACACCTTCCCCAATGTCTATTACCCAGCCACCCCATCTCTCCCACCCCCCACCACTCCAGCAACCCTCAGTTTGTTTCCTGAGATTAAGAATTCCTCATATCAGTGAGGTCATATGATACATGTCTTTCTCTGATTGACTTATTTCGCTCAGCATAATACCCTCCAGTTCCACCCACGTCGTTGCAAATGGCAGTATTTCATTCCTTTTGATGGCTGCATAATATTCCATTGTGTGTGTGGGGGGGGTGTGTGTGTGTGGGGTGTGTGTGTGTGTGTGTGTGTGTGTGTGTGTGTGTATCACATCTTCTTTATCCATTCATCTGTCGATGGACATCTTGGCTCTTTAAAAAAAATATATATTCATATCCCTTATATGAAACCTGGAAAAAAAAATATTTTAAGTGTAAAAAAGTGTCCTGTCAATTGCTATGTAAAAAAGTTAGAGCCTGGAGTCATGGAGGACTAACCTAAATTGCAGTTACCCATTTTAGTTTTGATTTATAGTAAGTATTAAAATAGAGGGCTATTTGCAAGTTCAAATCTAGTTGATTGGACATAAACATCTTTAGAATTGTCTCCCATTCTGCAAAAGATAGTATTTATTGAGATAGGAAATCTTTAAGGCCACACTAGATGTCTTGTCCGTACACAGATGTTGTTTTGAAAATCTGGAGCAAAATGAAACTGCTGGTTAATAAGAACAGATACGATCTTTTAAAAATAATCGATTTTATGTGTAGATAAGTATCTGTGATTCATCAGTGCTAGAACTGTGAAGATAAATGTCTAGTTCCAACTGGAGACTTTTTTCTTTGACATAATATGGAATATTCACAGATAATGAGACACACTCTTTTTTTTCTTTTTCCACATCTTAACATGCCTGATAGTGAGATAGATGCCCCTCTGCAGTTGATGATTTATTTGTAATTGGTTGCAAATGTGCACACATGGTTGTTTCTCCTAGTGGTATGACTGGTCAAGTGCAGCCTTTCAGCATTTAACAACTCAATTTAACAACCACTTGAAGGACCATCAGTCCTGTTTGTTGTCTGAAAATATTCACCATCAAAATTTGCTGAATGGGTATCAGTGGTTTGGAAGAAAATACTGGGGACAAGAGTGGAACACTTCTAAGAAATACTTGTCACCTCCCATGGCACAGAATAATATTGGATGAGAAAACATGGATATTGATGATTCTTATGTCAAAAAGTGACTCACAAGAATTGAACTCTGAAGAAATACTAGGATAATATTAAATTTTATGCTGTTTGTGTTTTCCTTTTATGTTCAAAGGAGTTGTATATAAAATTCTGTCTAAAGGTTCATTTCCACAAATATAAAGTCAAAATTGCAAGACATAAGAAAATCTCAAATCATAGCTTAATTGCTGGCATTGTTTTGTTTTAGTAGTATTTAAAAATGGTGCAGGGGTGCCTGGGTGGCTCAGTTGGTTAAGCATCTGGTTAAGCATCTGACTTTTGGTTTTGGCTCAGGTCATGATCTCAAGGGTTGTGGGATCCAGCTCCGTATCAGGCTCCATGCTCAGAGGGGAGTCAGCTTGCAGACTCTCCCTTTGCCCCTCCTCCCACTCATGTGCACTCTGTCTCTCAAATAAATAAATAAATAAATCTTTAAAAAAATTGGTGCAGCTCACAGTGGAAGTCATCATAGATTCAATGAAATGGTATCATACTGATGTACTTTTATAAGTTGCTAACTGGATATTATTAGTTTTAAATAGGGAACCTGTTTTAACACTGGGGCTAGGGAGATCTTTTTAATTTATAAATCCACTACAGGTTTTTGCATAAATGTGTAATTCCTTGAATTAGAATAATAATTTTGGGGAAACAAAAAGTAGCAGATTTTTCTTAAGAATGGCGCTACTCAAACAAGGTTTCTTGATGTTTTCTTTTTTACATCTTAAAATATCACTGTGGGGAATAGGAGGGGGGGCACAGAGCTAAAGAATGAAAAGATTCTGTCAGATCTAAATCTCTGGAGCATGGGAAATAGAGGACTGACAACATGGATTTCATATATGGACATAATGATTTTGTACCCTCTTTTTTTTTTTTTTTTAAACCATGTTGACTTAGCTTCCTTTTCTGAAAATAGGAAGCTAAGGAATAAGTTGATTTTTTTTTTTTTTTAAATCACCTTCTAAGAATGAACTATTTGTAGAATAAAAATATAAGGTCATCTTTTAGATTTTAAACAGCAGTTATCTCAATAGTTGTTGGTATTTTAATCCTTTCTTTGCCTTTGGGATATGAAAAGGTGAGTATTGCTGCCTTCTTGATATGCTGAGTTTCCTTATCTCTGATCCTTTTTATTGACAGTCTTAACGTTTACTTACTTTACAAATTTTCCTCTTAAAATGAAGGGGAAATGCTTATTGCATTAAAAAAAAATGCCTAACAATATAGGTAAGTATGAAGAAGAAGAAGAAAAAAACCTCAAATTCTGTACTCATAAAATCCAAGTTAGCATTTACTAGGCCATGTTGGGGATGGGTACTATGTTATTATTTTGGATTAAGGTGGGGAGGGGTTTGGGATTACTACAAGAGACCATGGAAAAAGAGAAATAATACTGAGTTATCCTGAAATAAGACCTCTGTTTATACATGGAATACTGTTAATTTAGCCTGGGACATTTTTGTTGATTTGTTCTTAGTTTAATTACAGACTTTTTAATTCATAAAAATATACCTTTATTGTTCCTTTTAAAGTTTATGTGATGGGGGCGCCTGGATGGCTTAGTCAGTTAAGCGTCTAACTCTTGATTTTGGCTCAGGTCATGATCTCAGGGTTAGGAGCTGTGCTGGGATGCTTGAGATTCCCTCTCCCTCTGCCCCCGCCCCTAAAAAAATAAAAATATTGTGTGATGTAGTTGGAAAATCCCTCCATTTTAGTGAAGTGAAATTGAGAACAAAGAACCCCAACATTACTACCACAATACTAATTTGGCATTACTATCAAAAGGGAGAAAATAGGTTAAAACTCAGAATTATTAGAGCTCCAATATCCTAGGATTTTTCCTTCCTTTAGGAAATAATTTTCTATTTGATTTATATAATTGTTAATGTAAACTTATTGCTTTATTTTATACAGACAAGGTCTTTACTGGGTGTATTTGAAGAAGATGCTACAGCTATTTCCAACTATATGAACCAGTTGTATCAAGCTATGCATCGGATTTATGATGCACAGGTAAAAACCTAAAGGCTGACTGCTTTTTTAAAATGACTCATTAAGCCCATGAGGACAGATCTAGCTAGTGTCTGCCTTGTTTACTGGTGCCTAGCCCTATCCTGGGCTCATAGTAATATCTGTTGAGTGGATGCATGAACTTTTAAGTATTTTGTATTAGAGCTCACATTCCAATTACTAGTGTGTAGTTTGTAGCTCTTTAAAAGATACAAAGATTGAAGCATCTTCCCCTTTCTACCCAAACACAGTGAAACTCACTGATCATGATCTTTGCCTAAGATTCCATATTGTCACCAATGTTTTCCCTAATTGTGCTTTTAATCTTATGGAACACTTCCCCCTTTTTGAGTAAAGGAATGAAAGTAGTTTATGTTTAGTGAGAAGCAGATAATAAAAATTAGATGTAACTCTGGGTACTGGGAGATGAATTTAAGAAGGAGATGACTAGATTTTTTTGTTGAGCAGGTTTAAGATTTGAGGCCATGTTTATGTAACTTAATTATAAGCCTTAACAGTAGCCTGGTTTCTGTGATAAGCTTTCTTTGGGATTAATTAGGTATACAAGTTTTTTTCCCCCCTTTCTCATTTTATCTCCTTTCTGGACTCACATTTTCATTATGTACTAAAAATTTGCTGTGAGGGGTGCCCGGGTGGCTCAGTCAGTTAAGGATCCAACTGTTGATTTCATGTGTGTGAATATTGGTGTTCAAGAAAAAAAGAAAATAAACAAAAACTTGTACACAAACCCTTAATTTTTTTTCCTTATGATTGGTCTCTCAAGATTTGAGTCCTGACCACAGAGATTACTATGTAAAAGAAATGTTACATTTGTCATTATATTCATCACTGGGGAAAAAAAAAAAACTGGAAAGTATTTCCTTCATATGGCTATGTTGCTGTATTATATGACTAGGCTAATCATATTTTAGTTGTATGTTATTAAATGCTATTAAATGCATTGATACAGTTTCAGCATCTAGAGAGAGGAATGATTTGTTATTAATGTAGAATCTTTTAAGATTTTGCTAAGATTATGTACAGTTTACTTCTAGCTTTAAAGCTTTAACAATATTTAATGCTGAGTTTTATTAGCTAAAATAAAGCATACACCTAGAACACTGCTGAATTCCTTGATGGTATCAATTGATTCATGGTTTGAGTTTCCCTTTAAAGTGCTTTAATGGTAGTTCCCTTTCCAGTGATTTAATGAGGGGTTTAGAGAACATGTTGTATAGCATTTTTGTTAAGTGAAAACCAAAAGTGGCATAGGTATCTTCAATTAAAACTTTTTCTTAATCAGTAATATTGTGTTAATTTGAATGCTGATTTTTTCCCCCACAGAACGAATTAAGTGCAGCAACACACCTGACTTCAAAACTTTTAAAAGAATATGAAAAACAGGTATCGTACATGAAAATTTTAAAAGCATAATTTAAAATACACAGTGATACAGTATCTGTATAAATAGAATTGCTCATCAAGAATCCTAAGCTTTTTTGAATTCATAGAAAGTAATTTTGATACGCTGTTGAAATTCCATTATAGCTAATTTTAACTAATCTTAGGTAGAAGTTATTTAATTGACGTATCTTCTTTTCACAAATGAAACTGAGGCTTACTCATTATACAGCTGGTTATTGGAGGAATTGAAGCGAAACAAATCTTTGAACTCCTAGTATGATGCGCATTCCTATAATATTATGTTAATTAGTTGCTTAGCAAACATTTTAAGTAATGTTTACTAATTATACGAATTACACTCTTATTAAGTGACATTTTTAGAGCTTATTCAAAATTTTGGAAGTTTTTAAAAGTTTCAGTCAACCCTTGAACAACATGGGTTTGAACTGCATGGGTCCACTTATTCATGGATTTTTTGATACAGTACAGTAAATATATTTTTTCTTCTTTATGATTTTAACATTTTCTTTTCTCTAAAAGTTTATGAAAATACAGTACATAATACATGTAATATATAAAATATGTGTTAATCAACTGTTTACATTACTGATAAGGCTCCCATCAACAGTAGGCTATTAGTAGTTAAATTTGAGGGAAGTTAAAAGTTATATGTGGGGGTCGGCCCTTCTAACTCCTATGTGTTTTGAGGGTCAGCTATTTTTAAAAATGTAAATTACAGCATCATTTACAGAAGACATACAGCACTGGACCTTTACCTCATCTCTGTTTCTCATTTTTCAGCGTTTTCCGTTGGGGGGGTGATGATGAAGTTATGAGCTCTACTTTGCAACAGTTTTCAAAAGTTATAGATGAGGTAAGTGCTTATTTTATTTTGCTTGAGTAAGTGGTCTTATAATTAAGTTATTCAAGTTGCTTAGCTTTTATTGGGAACTTGTATTATTATGATTACATGAGCAAATCTCTATAATAAAAGGTTACTATTTAAAGAAGGACCTTATTTCCATATTAGTGTCTGTCTTATATCTTAGTGACTGTCTCATAAAAATAGTACTTTGTCTGATTAAAACAAATTGTTTTCGGGTATAAGCATAGAGATGTGCTCTCTCTCTTCCCAGTCCATGTCCTTCAACCTTTCACTGTTTTATTTGCTGTAGGCAGGAAGGGAAGAATTAAACTATGAGATATAGCTAAGTTCTGGATCATTTTTTAATGATTTGTTCTGATGACTGGTTAGAGAAATTAAGGGCTGATATTGGCTGTCTGGGATGGAAGGAATAATAAACTGAATGGTAGAATGTTGTTAGGAGGAAGAAGGGTGGTGAGAGCTATTTGGGGAGTCCATTACTCTTCTCAACTGGGGCAATGAAAGCTCTTCTTTTCACATGAACCATTAGATAGTTCTGTCTTTTCTAGTCCCCTAACTGAAAAAGTAATTTTTTGAAGTATTTTAATAACTCATTGTAGCAAAATATTGTTACAGTAGAGCAATATAAAGAAATATTTATAGGAAATGGAATATTTTATAGTGGTAAAATATACATAACATAAAATGTCTCCCTGCTTACATTTATACACTCACAATGTTGTGCAACCATCACCACTGTGCCGGAACATTTTTGTCATCCTCCCAGCGGAAACCCCATGGCCATTAAGCAGTCACTCCCCACTTCCCCTCCCTTCAGCTCCTGGCAACCACAGATCTACTTTCTATCTATATGGATTTGCCTGTTTTGGATATTTCATATAAATGGACTTACACATTTGTGGATTTTTATGTCTGTCTTCTGTAGCATAATGTTTTCAAGGTTTGTCTGTGTTGTAGCATGTATCAGAATTTGTTTGAATATACCACTTTTTATTTATCCATTGATAGTTGATGGACATTTGAGTTGTTTTCTACCTTTTGGCTAGTGGGAATAGTGCTACAGTGAGGGTTTGTGTACAAGTTTTTGTTTTTTCTTTTATTTTTTTCTTGAACACCAATATTCATTTCTTTTGGGTATATAATCAGGAGTGGGATTGCTGGGTCATACAGTAACTTTATGTTTAGCTTTTTTTTCCTGCTTTTTTTTCTTTTTGCATTTTTTTTCTTTTTATTAACATATAATGTATTATTTGTTTCAGGGGTACAGGTTTGTGATTCATCAGTCTTACACAATTCACAGTGCTCACCTTAGCACATACCCTCCCCAATGTCCATCACCCAGCCACCCCATCCCTCCCATCCCCCTCCACTCGAGCAAACCTCAGTTTGTTTCTTGAGATTAAGAGTCTCTTATGGTTTGTTTCCCTCTCTGGTTTCATCTTGTTTCATTGTTCCCTCCCTTCCCCTATGATCCTCTGTCTTGTTTCTCAAATTCCACATATCGGAGACATCATATGATAATTGTCTTTCTCTGATTGACTTATTTCGCTTAGCTAGTTCCATGGATGGAACTCTAGTTCCATCCACTTCATTGCAAATGGCAAGATTTCATTTTTGATGGCTGCATAATATTCCTGTGTGTGTGTGTGTGTGTGTGTGTGTGTGTGTGTGTGCACACGTGCGCGCACACACACACACCACATCTTTATCCATTCATCTGTTGATGGGCATCTAGGCTCTTTCCATAGTTTGGCTATTGTGGACATTGCTGCTACAAACACTGGGGTGCACATGCCCCTTCGGATCCCTACATTTATATCTTTGGGATAAATACCCAGTAGTGCGATTGCTGGGTCGTAGAGTAGTTCTATTTTCAACTTTTTGAGGACCCTCCACTGTTTTCAGAGTGACTGCATCAGCTTGCATTCCCACCAGTAGTGTAAGAGGGTTCCCCTTTCTCCGCATCCTCGTCATATGTTTAGCTTTTTTGAGCCAGACTGTTTTCCATAGGTCCTGCACACTTTTACATTCCCAAGTAATGTAGGGTTCCAGTTTCTCCATGTGCTCACTAGCACTTACTATTTTAATTTATATGTTTATTATAACCATCTAAGCAGGTATGAAGTGGTATATCATTGTAGGTTTTATTTTTCCTGATGACTAATGATGTTGAGCACCTTTTTCTGTGCTTATGGGCCATTTGTATATCTTTGAAGAAATGTCTATGATAGTACCCCCTCCCCATCCACAGGGGATACATTGCCCCCCCCCCCCCCAGTGGTTGCCTGAAACCATGGATAGTACTGAACCTTATGTATATTACGTGTTTCCCTATACATACATACATACATGTGATAAAGACTAATTTATAAAATGGGCACAGTAAGGAGAAAGGGGAACCTTCCTACACTGTTGGGAATGCAAGCTGGTGCAGCCACTCTGGAAAACAGTATGGAGGTTCCTCAAAAAGTTGAAAATAGGGGCGCCTGGGTGGCTCAGTTGTTAAGCGTCTGCCTTCGGCTCAGGTCATGATCCCAGGGTCCTGGGATCAAGCCCCGCATCAGGCTCCCTGCTCGGCGGGAAGCCTGCTTCTCCCTCTCCCACTCCCCCTGTTTGTGTTCCCTCTCTCGCTGTGTCTCTCTCTGTCAAATAAATAAATAAAATCTTTAAAAAAAAAAAAGGGTTGAAAATAGAGCTACCATATGACCCAGCAATTGCAGTACTGGGTATTTACCCCAAAGATACAAATGTAGGGATCCGAAGGGGTACGTGCAACCCAATGTTTATAGCAGCAATGTCCACAATAGCCAATCTATGGAAAGAGCCAAGATGTCCATCAACAGATGAATGGATAAAGAAGATGTGGTATATATATATATATATATATATATATATATATACACACACACACACAACGGAATATTATGCAGCCATCAAAAGGAATGAAATACTGCCATTTGCAACGACGTGGGTGGAACTGGAGGGTATTATGCTGAGCGAAATAAGTCAATCAGAGAAAGACATGTATCATATGACCTCACTGATATGAGGAATTCTTAATCTCAGGAAACAAACTGAGGGTTGCTGGAGTGGTGGGGGGTGGGAGGGATGGGGTGGCTGGGTGATAGACATTGGGGAGCATATGTGCTATGGTGAGCGCTGTGAATTGTATAAGACTGTTGAATCACAGACCTGTACCTCTGAAACAAATAATACATTATATGTTAAAAAAAAAAAAAGAAGAAGAAGATAGCAGGAAGGGAAGAATGAAGGGGGGTAAATCGGAGTGGGAGACGAACCATGAGAGACTATGGACTCTGAGAAACAAACTGAGGGTTCTGAGGGGGGGTGAATGGATTAGCCTGGTGATGGGTATTAAGGAGGGCACGTATTGCATGGAGCACTGGGTGTTATACTCAAACAATGAATCATGGAACACTACATCAAAAACTAATGTTGTAATGTATGGTGATTAACATAACATAATAAAATAAATAGCACCTGGATTGCTCAAAAAAAAAAAATGGGCACAGTAAGATTAACAAAATGAGAGAATAACTACTAATAAAATAGAACTATAACATTATACTGTAATAAAAGTTCTGTGAATGTGGTGTGTGTGTCTCTCTCTCAAAATATCTTACTTGCTGTACTCACCCTTCTTGTGATGATGTGAGATGATAAAATGCCTGCATGATGAGATGCAGTGAGGGGAATGACGGAGGCATGTGACATAGTGTTGGGCTACTGTTGGCCTTCTGATACTGTGTCAGAAGGAGGGTCATCTGCCTCAGGACTGCAGTTGATCGTGGGTAACTGAAACTTCAGAAGGCAGCAGTGTGGGTAAGGAGGGGGGTACTTTATTCAGTACTTTGCCCATTTTTCAATTGGGTGGTTTATCTTTTATTACTGAGTTTAAAACTACTTTATTCTAGATACAAGTTCATTATCATATATGTGATTGGCAAGTACTTCCTCCCTTTCTGCAGGTTGTGTTTTTATTTTTTATTTTTTTTTTAAGTAACAAATGTTTTAAAGTTCAGTATTTATTGGGACCTCTTTGTTTGGCAAAAATATATCTAAGTTTTGGCTGACTAAAACAACGCCACAAGGAGGGTAAATAGTGTTCACAGGGTCAATCCTAAACTCATCACAGGGAGTGTTGGGGACCTAGCAGGAAACAGGCAGACTCTTAAAAGTGTAAGTGAAACTGGAAAGAGCTGAAGATTTTTAGGAGTTCTTGGTCTCACAGCTTTGGTTATTCAGGGAGGTAGCTGCCATTTTGTTTTCTTTTTCTTTTCTTTCTTTTATTTTATTTTATTATTTTATTTATTTTATTATTTTATTTTATTTATTTTATTTTATTTTATTAGGTTATGTTAGTCACCATACATTACATTATTTGTTTTTGATGTAGTGTTCCATGATTCATTGTTTGAATATAACACCCAGTGCTCCATGCAATACGTGCCCTCCTTAATACCCATCACTGGGCTAATCCATCCCCCCACCCCCCTCCCCTGTAAAACCCTCAGTTTGTTTCTCAGAGTCCATAGTCTCTCATGGTTCATCTCCCCTTCTGATCCACTCCCCGTTATTTTTCCCTTCCGGCTATCTTCTTCTTCTTTTTTTTTTTTAACATATAATGTATTATTTGTTTCAGAGGTACAGATCTGTGACTCAACAGTCTTGCACACTTCACAGCACTCACCATAGCACATACCCTCCCCAGTGTCTATCACCCAGCCACCCCATCCCTCCCACCCCCCACCACTCCAGCAACCCTCAGTTTGTTTCCTGAGATTAAGAATTCCTCATATCAGTGAGATCATATGATACTTGTCTTTCTCTGATTGACTTATTTTGCTCAGCATAATACCCTCTAGTTCCATCCACGTCGTTGCAAATGGCAAGATTTCATTTTTTTGATGGCTGCATAATATTCTGTTGTATATATATACCACATCTTCTTTATCCATTCATCTGTCGATGGACATCTTGGCTCTTTCCATAGTTGGGCTATTGTGGACATTGCTGCTATAAACATTGGGGTGCACGTACCTCTTCGGATCACTACATTTATATCTTTGGGGTAAATACTCAGTAGTGCAGTTGCTGGGTCGTAGTGTAGCTCTATTTTCAACTTTTTGAGGAACCTCCATACTATTTTCCAGAGTGGCTGCACCAGCTTGCATTTCCACCAACAACGTAGGAGGGTTCCCCTTTCTCCGCATCATCGCCAACACCTGTTGTTTCCTGACTTGTTGATTTTAGGCATTCTGACTGGTGTGAGGTGGTATCTCATTGTGGTTTTGATTTGTATTTCCCTGATGCCGAGTGATGTGGAACACTTTTTCATGTGTCTTTTGGCCATTTGGATGTCTTCTTTGCAGAAATGTCCCTGTTCATGTCTTCTGCCCATTTCTTGATTGGATCATTTGTTCTTTGGGTGTTGAGTTTGATAAGTTCTTTATAGATTTTGGATACTAGCCCTTTGTCTGATACGTCATTTGAAAATATCTTCTCCCATTCTGTCGGTTGTCTTTTGGTTTTGTTGACTGTTTCCTTTGCTTTGCAAAAGCTTTTTATCTTGATGAAGTCCCAGTAGTTCATTTTTGCCCTTGCTTCCCTTGCCTTTGTGATATTTCTAGGAAGAAGTTGCTGTGGCTGAGGTCAAAGAGGTTGCTGCCTGTGTTCTCCTCTAGGATTTTGATGGATTCTTGTCTCACATTTAGGTCTTTCATCCATTTTGAGTCTGTTTTTGTGTATGGTGTAAGGAAATGGTCCAGTTTCATTCTTCTGCATGTGGTTGTCCAGTTTTCCCAACACCATTTGTTGAAGAGACTGTCTTTATTCCATTGGACATTCTTTCCTGCTTTGTCAAAGATTAGTTGACCATAGAGTTGAGGGTCCATTTCTGGGCTCTCTATTCTGTTCCATTGATCTATGTGTCTGTTTTTGTGCCAGTACCATACTGTCTTGCTGATGACAGCTTTGTAATAGAGCTGGAAGTCCGGAATCATGATGCCACCAGCTTTGCTTTTCTTTTCAACATTCCTCTGGCTATTCGGGGTCTTTTCTGGTTCTATACAAATTTTAGGATGATTTGTTCCATTTCTTTGAAAAAAGTGGATGGTATTTTGATAGGGATTGCATTAAATGTGTAGATTGCTCTAGGTAGCATGTTCACAATATTTGTTCTTCCAATCCATGAGCATGGAACGTTTTTCCATTTTTTTGTGTCTTCCTCAATTTCTTTCATGAGTATTTTATAGTTTTCTGAGTACAGATTGTTTGCCTTTTTGGTTAGATTTATTCCTAGGTATCTTATGGTTTTGGGTGCAGTTGTAAATGGGATCAACTCCTTAATTTCTCTTTTTCTGTCTTGGTGGTGGTGTACAGAAATGCAACTGATTTCTGTGTATTTTTATATCCTGCCACTTCACTGAATTCCTGTATGAGTTCTAGCAATTTTGGGGTGGAGTCTTTTGGGTTTTCCACACAGAGTATCATATCATCTGCAAAAAGTGAGAGTTTGACTTCTTCTTTGCCGAATCGGATACCTTTTATTTCTTTCTGTTGTCTGATTGCTGTGGCTAGGACTTCTAGTAGTATGTTGAATAGCAGTGGTGATAGTCGACATCCCTGCTGTGTTCCTGACCTTAGGGGAAAAGCTGTCAGTTTTTCCCCATTGAGAATGATATTTGCTGTGGGTTTTTCATAAATGGCTTTTATGATATTGAGGTATGTACCCTCTATCCCTACACCGTGAAGAGTTTAAATCAAGAAAGGATGCTGTACTTTGTCAAATGCTTTTTCTGCATCTATTGAGAGGATCATAGGGTTCTTGTCTTTTTATTAATGTATTGTATCACATTGATTTGCGGATGTTGAACCAACCTTGCAGCCCAGGGATAAATCCCAGTTGGTCGTGGTGAATAATCCTTTTAATGTCCTGTTGGATCCTATTGGCTAGTATTTTGGTGAGAATTTTGGCATCCATGTTCATCAGGGATATTGGTCTGTAATTCTCCTTTTTGATGGGGTCTTTGTCTGGTTTTGGGATCAAGGTAATATGCTGGCCTCTTAAAACGAGTTTGGAAGTTTTCCTTCCATTTCTATTTTTTGGAACAGTTTCAGAAGAATAGGTATTAATTCTTCTTTAAATGTTTGGTAGAATTCCCCTGGGAAGCCATCCAGCCCTGGGCTGTTTGTTGGGAGATGTTTGATTACTGCTTCAATTTCCTTAGTGGTTAGGGGTCTGTTCAGGTTTTCTGTTTCTTCCTGGGTCAGTTTTGGTAGTTTATACATCTCTAAGAATGCATCCATTTCTTCCAGATTATCTAATTTGCTGGCATATAGTTGCTCATTATATGTTCTTATAATTGTTTGTATTTCTTTGGTGTTGGTTGTGATCTTGCCTCTTTCATTCATGATTCTATTTGGGTCATTTCTCTTTTCTTTTTGATAAGTCTGGCCAGGGGTTTATCAATCTTATTAATTCTTTCAAAGAACCAGCTCCTAGTTTCGTTGTTCCTGTTCTACTGTTCTTTTGGTTTCTATTTCATTGATTTCTGCTCTGATCTTTATTATTTCTTTTCTCCTGCTGGGTTTAGGCTTTATTTGCTGTTCTTTCTCCAGCTCTTTTAGGTATAGGGTTAGGTTGTGTATTTGAGACCTTTCTTGTTTCTTGAGAAAGGCTTGTATTGCTATATACTTTCCTCTTAGGACTGCCTTTGCTGCATCCCAAAGATTTTGAACAGTTGTGTTTTCATTTTCATTTGTTTCCATGTCTCCTCTAATTTCCTGGTTGACCCATTCATTCTTTAGTAGGATGCTCTTTAGCTTCCATGTATTTGAGTTCTTTCTGACTTTCCTCTTGTGATTGAGTTCTAGTTTCAAAGCATTGTGGTCTGAAAATATGCAGGGAATGATCCCAATCTTTTGGTACCGGTTGAGACCTGATTTGTGACCTAGGATGTGATCTATTCTGGAGAATGTTCCATGGGCACTAGAGAAGAATGTGTATTCTGTTGCTTTGGGATGGAATGTTCTGACTATATCTGTGAAGTCCATCTGGTTCAGTGTGTCATTTAAAGCCTTTATTTCTTTGTTGATCTTTTGCTTAGATGATCTGTGCATTTCATTGAGGGAGGTGTTAAAGTCCCCTACTATTATTGTATTATTGTCGATGTGTTTCTTTGATTTTGTTATTAATTTGCTTATATAATTGGCTGCTCCCATGTTAGGGGCATAGATATTTACAATTGTTAGATCTTCTTGTTGGATAGACCCTTTAAGTAGGATATAGTGTCCTTCCTCATCTCTTATCACAGTCTTTGGTTTAAAATCTAATTTGTCTGATACAAGGATTGACAACCCAGTTTTCTTTTGATGTCCATTAGCATGGTAAATGATTTTCTACCCCTTCACTTTCAATCTGGAGGTGTCTTTGGGTCTAAAATGAGTCTCTTGCAGACAGCATATCGATGGGTCTTGTTTTTTATCCAGTCTGATACCCTGTGTTTTTTGATTGGGGTATTTAGCCCATTTACAGTCAGGGTAACTATTGAAAGATATAAATTTAGTGCCATTATATTGCCTGTAAGGTGACTGTTACTGTATATTGTCTCTATTCCTTTCTGGTCTATGTTACTTTTAGACTCTCTTTGCTTAGAGGACCCCTTTCAATATTTCTTGTAGGGCTGGTTTCGTGTTTGCAAATTCTTTTAGTTTTTGTTTGTCCTGGAAGCTTTTTATCTCTCCTATTTTCAATGACAGCCTTGCTGGATATAGTATTCTTGGCTGCATATTTTTCTCGTTTAGTGCTCTGAGTATATCACGCCAGTCCTTTCTGGCCTGCCAGGTCTCTGTGGATAGGTCTGTTGCCAGTCTAATGTTTCTACCATTGTTGGTTACAGACCTCTTGTTCCGAGCTGCTTTCAGGATTTTCTCTTTGTCTCTGAGACTTGTGACTGTTACTATTAGATATCAGGGTGTTGACCTATTTTTATTGATTTTGAGAGGGGTTCTCTTTGCCTCCTGGATTTTGATGCCTGTTTCCTTCCCCAAATTAGGGAAGTCCTCTGCTATAATTTGCTCCAATATATCTTCTACCCCTCCCTTTCTTCTTCTTCTGGGATCCCAATTATTCTAATATTGTTTCATCTTATCGTATCACTTATCTCTCGAATTCTGCCCTCGTGATCCAGTAGTTGTTTATCTCTCTTTTTCTCAGCTTCTTTATTCTCCATCATTTTGTATTCTATATCACTAATTCTCTCTTCTGCCTCACTTATTCTAGCAGTTAGAGCCTCCATTTTTTATTGCATCTCATCAATAGCCTTTTTGATTTCGACTTGGTTAGATTTAGTTCTTTTATTTCTACAGAAAGGGATTCTCTAGTATCTTCCATGCTTTTTTCAAGCCCAGCTAGTGTCTTTATAATCGTCATTCTCAACTCTAGTTCTGACATCTTACTAATGGCCGTATTGATTAGGTCCTTGGCGGTTGGTACTGCCTCTTGTTCTTTTTTTTGAGGTGATTTTTTCTGTCTTGTCATTTTGTCCAGAGGAGAATAGATGAATGAGAGAACAAAATGCTAACAGGGTAAACAACGACCCCAGAAAAATATACACTAAACAAATCAGAAGAGACCCGAAACCAGGGGGAAAAGAAAGGGAAAAAAAGAAAGAAAGAAAAAAAGGAAAAAAAAGAATATGATCAGGCTGGTGAATAGATCAGGGCCACACACTTGATTTTGGGCGTATTTTGATCTGCTAGAAGAAACTGTCTCCCAAAATTTTAAAGAAAAACTTATATATGTACCAAAAAAAGGGTAAATACAATGAAGGGATGGAATGTGACTATAAAGATGAAAATTATAAAAGATTTTAAAAAAGGGATTGATAAGACGTTGGTTGAAAAAGGGAAAAAGAAAAATTCAAAAATATAGAAAAAGAAAAAATAAAGAAAAATTTAAAAATTAAAAGACTAAAGAATCATGGGGAAAAAAGCCATGAATTCTGTGTGCAATATTCCCCTAGCGCTGGAGTTCTGCCATTCTCATTGATTGGTAAACTTGGTCTTGGCTGGCTATTCTTGCTGATCTTCTGGGGGAGAGGCCTGTTGCCGTGATTCCCGAATGTCTTTGCCAGAGGCAGAATTGCCCCGTCATTGCAGGGTCCGGGCTAAGTAATCTGCTCGGGTTTGCTCTCGGGAGGTTTTGTTCCCTGCAAGCTTTCCATACAGCTTTGGAGGAGGAGAGTGAAGATTGCGGCCTCCCAATCTTGCCCCGGAGGAGCTGAGAATTCAGGGCTCCGCTCCTCAGTGCACCCCCAGAGAAAAGCAGTCAATCACTCCCATCTCCCCGTCTCTGGCTGCACTCCGTGCTCATCTGGCCTGTGACCGAGTGTTTCTATCTCTGGCACACGACCCTGTGTGGAGTCTCTAAACCCAGCAGATCCCTGCGGTGCGCTCCCACACTGCGCTCCCGCACTGCTTGTCCTGGGGGAGGAAGGGGAGTCTCCCCGGATCTGCCGCTTGTTGGGTCCCTGCTGGAGGAGCAGTGGCCCGACTGTGCCGCAGATCACGGTCTATGGCAACCCCGAGCTGAGAGCCCGGGCCTCAGCTCTGTCTCTGCAGCCGGCTTCCCCGCTCCAATACCTGGGAGCTCTGCCGCACTCAGGCACCCCCGGTCTTTCTGTGACCCCGAGGGTCCTGAGACCACACTGTCCCAGAGAGGGTTCCGCTCCTCGCTTAGCCACTGGAGCGAGGTCCCTCAGCGGAGCCGACTTCTAAAAGTTCCGATTTTGTGCTCCGCGGCTCTATCACTTGCCAGTAGCGGACGATGGAGGCCCCTCCCCCGCTATCTATCGTCCCGAATATCGCCTTGGATTCACTTCTCCGCACGTCCTACCTTCCAGAAAGTGGTCGCTTTTCTGTTCAGAGAGTTGCTGCTATTCTTTTCTTCGATCTCCTGTTGAGTTTGTAGGTGTTCAGAATTGTTTGATCCCTATCTAGCTGAATTCCTGGGACCAGACGAAAGCCAGGTCTACTCCTCCGCCATTTTGCTCCTCCCCGCTTCCCCCCGTGTTTTTACTTTCTTGATACATCCTTTGCACAAACTTTTTAATTTTGATGAAGTCCAGTCTATATTTTCTTTTGTTGCTTATGCTTTTGGTGTCATATGTGAGAAACCATTGCCAAATCCTAGGTTATCCTATGTTTTTTTTCTAAGAGTTTTAAATGGATTCTTTTTTTTTTTTTTTTTTGCTGTATAATATTTTATAGTATATCACATAATTTTGAGTGTTCTCTTATGTAAAATGTATCAACATCTGTTTATTAGATTTTGTTTAATTTATAGAACACTGGCTAAATGTCTCTGTATAGTTATTTATTCAGCCTTTTTGGTCTTCCTTTTACTAGCTTAGCTCTTGTCATGCTGTACTTTCAACGCAGCTAGCTGATGCCATGATGTTTCCCATTACCCAGTTTAAAGAAAGAGATCTAAAAGGTAATGAAATCAAGTTTATGTTTACCTCCATTAGCCATCAGATCAATACTTGTAAAGTGCATATTACTGTATACCTTAACCATTCTGACTGCAGCTTGTACCACTTTAATGTGTCACTGGATATTTATAGGAGCTCCTGCTAGATGTTAAACTAGATACAGAAGAATACTGATATGAATACAGTGTCACTTCCCTCGAAAAAGCCTAGAGAAAGAGATGGGTAAAATAAGTAATTATGATATTCTCTTATAATTAGGGAATGAGCAAGGTACTATGGGGGCTCAGAGGAGGGTGTCAGAAAGGTGTCACTAAGGCTGTGACATGAGCATTGTACAATGAAGAGGCATTTTTGCCAGGAGGAGAGAGTCATTGTTCTGTTGGACTAGAAAGCACAAAGGTATGGGTTATAGAAATACGTGTCTTGTTTTGTGGTTGATGAGAAACTGTATGGCTGCAATGTTGGATGTGTTGGGTGTGACAGGAGACCAATCTGGAAATAGATCATGCTAAAGATGTTGGACTTGAGCTTTCTAAACAAAATTTTAGATATTTCATAAATATGCTAAATTGAAACTTCTTGAACTTTTCCAGAAATATTGACATTAAAGGAAGTGTTTCAGATTGCTAGTAATGGTAAGTTCTGAATACTTTACACAGTTATTTCTCACAGTGATGCATTTCTTTATCAACACAAATCTGTGGCCATATTCTATGTAATAATTGAAAAAAATGAACCTAATTAAAAGTGTAAGTTAACATTATATAAATCAGTGCTATTTTTCAGTTGCACTATTTGTGCTATAAGAAAAATTTAAAAGGAAACCAAGTCTTGTGGTTTGCTATCTTAATAATACCAGAGGAGTTGATATAATATTTTCCCTTCCTTGTTTTCCTATATATTCTAAAATTTTCTTTAATGAGCATTTGCTGTTTTTGTACTAAAAAATACTTTTAGGGGCACCTGGGTGGCTCAGTTGGTTAAGCATCTGCCTTCGGCTCAGGTCATGATCCCAGAGTCCTGGGATCGAGCCCCGCATTGGGCTCCCTGCTCAGTGGGGAGCCTGCTTCTCTCTCTCCCTCTGTAGCTCCCCCTGCTTGTGCTCTCTTGCTCTCTGTCAAATAAATAATAAAATTATATCTTTTAAAAAAAAATACTTTAAAAAACTTTCAGTGGAATACAGTCTCCTTAGAATTAATTTTTTTTTAATCAATTTAATAAGTAGAAAGATACTTCATGGGAAATTTGACTATGGGAACATTTGGGTGGAGTGAACTATGTGTTAAAGAATTCTTATTTTGAGAATTCTTGCTTTAGCATATTTGTTGAAAGATGCACATGTGAAGACTATTTAAAGCATTTATAAGTTTGGTAAGGTACTGTTATATTATTGTTAATAGTTATTTCTGTTTTCCAGATCATGATGCTGCAATTAACAGATATAGCCGGTTGTCTAAAAAAAGAGAAAATGACAAGGTGTGATACATACTTGCTTCTTTAGTATCACAATTAACAATTGTTTCATTAGATTTTTTTTCACTAGTTTTTTCCTGTTTAAAAACAGTAGCCTGCCTGTTACTTTGTATGTTTTGCTACATTGCCCTTAGTTTATTCTTTCCTTCCAGTTGTTTCAAAGCCTTTCTTATAATTATCAGTTAATAATTGTCTCTTTGAACAAACTATTTTTCTGCTGACAAAATTTGATAAGTAAACAGAACTATTCCAAAAGTGTAATTGATGCCCAGTATATAACATTGCCTCCTTTTGCTTTGTGTTTTGATAACATTGTGTGTGTTCTGTTTATTTAACCATGTATGTATTCAGAAGTGTCTTCTGAGATAAAGTGGTTAAAAAGTTGAATTGTTGCATACATAATTGAATGAAATTCTGTTATGAGGACCTCCGCATTTACAGGGAATACATATATATATGCATATATATATAGTTTTTGATACTTCTCCAAATCCAGAAATATTTCACTGTATTTCAGGAGAAATGCATTTGAGTAAAGAACAAAGAACAAAATATTAACAAGTTCATCTAGATGCTCCTTAAGCTCATTTTTTCCTCAGTGCCTAATCCAAGGTTTGACGACAAGACGTCCACTAAATGTTAGCGAGTGAGGTGGTCTCTGCTGGTGTCTGCAGCCTTGGCCACAGCTGCTGGTAGGGGCACTGTGATCACTTGGGGGAATGCAGGACTGGGTATGATTTACTGTGCAACAGCTACCGTGACGTGGTAAAGGGAGTACCTTAACCATTTCTGACTGCAGTTCTCACAAAGTTCAGTACAAAGAGCTTTCCATTTCTTCTTTTTTTTTTTTTTTAGATTTTGTTCATTTATTTGACAGAGCACAAGCAGGGGAGGGGTAGAGGGAGAGGGAGAAGCAGGCTCCCCGCTGAGCAGGGAGCCCGATGCAGGGCTCAATCCCAGGACCCTGGGACCATGACCTGAGTCGAAGGCAGACGCTTAATGACTGAGCCACCCAGGCGCCCCGAGCTTTCCATTTCTAATTTTAGTTCACTGATTACTTGATGGTGCAAATATTAATAAAAAACATACATTTTGAGATCTATGTTACTTTGTTACTTTGCCTTAGAGAAATAGTTAAAGGGTCTAGCTATGAATTTCATTGTATTTTACATTGCTTCTGGCTCTTCCAGTTTCGTTGTTTTTATTCCAGGTAGTTTAAAAAACATTATTTTACCAATTTTATTTGAAAAAATTTTGAGCATCTGCTGTATGTTGGGTACCATGGGGTGATAGTGTGAATAGGCTCCACTCCTAGCCTCAGGGAGTGAATAATACACACTTAATCGAAGGCTTCCTGTGTGAAGGCATGTAGCTGGAGTAGATGCCAGCGTACAAGGATGAAGAGAACACGTGAATTAACAGTGAGTTAAGTACAATAATAGCAGTCTTAACAAAATGTTGGGAGAGCACAAGCAAAGCAGCAGTTAACTTTGGTAAATTGGGAAAGGCTATACTTTTAGGAGGTGCTATTTGCTTGATTGAAGATGAGTGAACGTCACTAGTTTGGGATTGGGGAGAGGGTATTCCTGGAAGAAAAACAGTCTTTGCAGAAGCACGTGGTAGACACCGGAGAATGTAAAGCTTAAGAGCACTGGCTCTGGAGTCACACTGCTGGAGGACAAATCTCAGCTTTGCCACTTATTTGCCTGAGGTCACACCCTGGTACTTAGTTTCAAGCCTTTATTTCTCTATCAAAAAAACTGAGTAGTTGTGATGATGAAATGAGATAATACATGCAGGGTACCTGGCTTGTAGCAAGTTTTTTAAATTCTACCAATAATTATTATGATAATGGCATGTGTCTGGAGCATAGAATATATTTGGGAGGTATGGCAGAGATACAAGAAAGTAGTTTGAGGTCAGATTACTATGTCACTGACTTTGAAATTTGATTTAGAGGGAGTGGGCAGCCTGCTTAAAGGAATCCTACTTAAAGGATTATAAGTGGAAAACACCATGCAGTTGTGTTACACAATACAAATACTAATGGAAATGTGAAGGGGACAGGACTAGAGGGAATCCAATTGAAAAGGTACCAGAATAGTTTGCAAAGACATTAGGAGAGCCTCAGGTAGTTGTTGAAAGAGGAGAGGAAGGAATACTTTTAGAATGTATTTTGTAAGTAGAATTGACATGACATAGTAATAGGAGGAAACGAAAAGGAATCCTGTGATTCTTGGATGATGGGGTAGATCTTGAAATAATTAAGAGAGCTAAGAAACAGGGGCATCTAGATGGCTCAGTTGGTTTAGCATCTGCCTTCAGCTCAGGTCATGATCTGGGGGTCCTGGGTTCGGGCCCTGTATCAGGCTCCTTGTCCAGCGGGGAGTCTGCTTCTCCTTCTCCCTCTGCCCCTCCCTACTGCTTGCTCACTCTTGCTTTCGCTCTCACTCTCAAATAAATAAAAGAAATCTTAAAAAAGAAAAAAAGCTAAGAAACAGAGGGACAGGCTTTGTGGGGAAGATACTGTATTCAGTTTTGTACATGTCCAGTACATTTACACACTCGTGTGCACACACACACACAAAAGCCCAGCTGGAGATGTGCTTCTTCTGACACTTAGGAGAGTGAAGAGCAAGGGGCACCTGGGTGGCTCAATTGGTGGGGCATCTGCCTTCGGCTCAGCTCATGATCCCAGGATCCTGGGACCGAGCCCTGGATTGGGCTCCCTGCTCAGTGGGGAGTCTGCTTCTCCCTCTCCATGCTCATGCTTTCTCTCTTGTTCTCTCTCTCTCTCAAATAAATAAATAAAATTTAAAAAAAAAGTGAAGGGTGAGAGATTAAAATTTGGAAGTCATTGGTGTATTAGAATATTCTTAGTACTTGATTTGGTATTCTAAGGAAAGCAAGAAGAGAGAAGAGCCTAATGCGTATTACATAATAGGTGCTCATTAAATATTTGTTGTCTGAATACAAGAACTTAAAGGAGCACATGTATCTTAAGTGTGGGTGAAGGAAAACAAGTACAGGAGAGGAGCAGCAGGAGAGAAGCAGAAGAGGAGAAGTATGCTGTGAACTGGGCAAGATCAAAGACTGGTGACTAAGCTAATACTGAACCCCTGTCTGCCTTTCCTCTGTGTGGTAGACTGCCACACGTAGTTCAGTTACTGTATCATTCTTAGTTATGTGCAGAATTCTGCTTTAAATGTGCATTTTAACATGGAATGGTTGGTATTTTATAGGATTTCTACTATCTTAGAAAATAAAGATGCACAATTGCTGATGATATACCTTTTCCCTTGGGTAGGCTCTTCCCTACAGCCACTACTAAAGATAATTAAAGATAATTACATAATTAAATAAGTAATAGTATTTTTAATGTTTATACTCAAAGGTAAAGTATGAAGTCACAGAAGATGTCTACACTTCCAGAAAAAAACAACACCAGACCATGATGCATTATTTTTGTGCATTAAATACTCTTCAATACAAAAAGAAAATAGCATTGTTAGAACCTCTACTCGGGTACATGCAAGCTCAGGTAAATACTATATTGTGTTTTGGATTATAACTGTCCTAAAAACTTTCTATTAAGTTTGATATTTATGTTAAGTATAAGGGTATTACAGACTAAGGTCAAAATACTCTGTTTGGATCTGTGTTTTCAAAAGTAATTTAAAATGTCCTCAGAATACTATTTTGAGGAAGTTAGAATGATTTTCCTTGCAAATGAAGATTTCACATACTTTTTAGGGTAAATGAAACCACTTACCTGGTATTTAGGCCTTGTCCATCACAGGGGGACAGGGAACAGAAAGCTAAATGAATTCTGGAGTTACTCCTACTGATGGAACTTTCATTCACTCTGGCTTTGGAATAGATTTGAAAGAGAATGGGCAAGTTTGAGTTTGTCTCCTCTTCCTTGCATACCTCCTGAATTAAAAATAATAGATGAACTCCAAAGTGTCCCAAGAGGTTTGCATCAGGAAGGAGGCTAGAAAAGTAAATTTGGGTAATATGAGATGGCACGCCCCTAAAAATTAAGAGTTTAAAGAAATTCAAATATGCCTTCAAATATGAGTGCTTATTATTCCTCAATATAAAATTTATCTTTGTAAAACATGAAATAGTTTATATAACTTATTTAAAATGTTTTAACATTTTCCAATTTTATAAATTGCTTACAGAGATGTACGGTGAAGTTGAAGTCTGGTTTCTACAGTGGCTCTAAGCCCAGTAGAAGTCATTGTAAACTAGTACACAAATGGGAAAACTCCTTTGTTCTTTACCATGTATCTTGGAGATTGTTTATATGATTCACTGTGTTTCTTGTAAATGTGTGTGTTTCTGTTGTTCATCCTCCCACTCACACACCCTCTTGCCCCAGATAAGTTTCTTTAAGATGGGTTCTGAAAATCTCAATGACCAGCTGGAAGAATTCTTGACTAATATTGGAACAAGTGTACAGAAGTAAGTACTTTCTTCCTTAAAATTGAAAATGAAGTTATGAGACTAAGTTAACAGCTAAATGCCATAATCTAAAAATATTTAGCATTGAATTTCCTGAGGGGCTGTCTTCCTTGCCCATGAGACTATGTCTCATGTGGCTCATGGATCCTTCTTGGGTTATTCACCATCTTTTCCATGGAATCTGAACTCTGAATTTCATAGCTCTGTCAAGTCTGATGGTATTTTATTCTAAACTATGTTTTATAAAAGTCTGTATATAACAGACACATAATAGTAATTATCCATAAGTTCATTATCTTCACAATTATCTGAATTGTGGGGGATGGTTGGGAGTTACTAAATAAATCTTGCTTTCTAAGCCATGAAAGCTTAAAGAGAGCAAGCAGTTCTAAGCAGGTTCAAAATTCTGAGCAGTGATGTGGTCAGTCTGAGATATGCAGGACAGTTTGAAAATTATTCCAACGTTAGGCATTCAGTGTGGCTTCATTTGTTTTTTAACTTGGTATTGTTTCCAGAATATCTAGTTTCAAATAAAATGTAAAGCTTTTTCATCATGCGTTCATGTTACTTTAACCACCCATGCTACTGTTGCTCTCTTTAAGAAAAAATATGCAAAGCAAATATATAGCTAAATATGATTGGTAAGGAGTCCTCTGTTGTGGTTGGTAGTAAATAATATGTTTTCTGTGTTAGCGTTCGTAGGGAAATGGACAATGATGTAGAGACCATGCAGCAGACAATAGAAGATTTGGAGGTAGCCAGTGACCCCTTATATGTGCCTGACCCAGATCCCACGAAATTTCCTGTTAATCGAAACTTAACCCGGAAGGCTGGATACCTTAATGCTAGGAAGTAAGAAAACTATAGTTATTTTCTTTCTTTCTTTTTTATTTATTTATTTTTTTATAAAGATTTTATTTATTTGTCAGAGAGAGAGGGCACAAGCAGGGGGAGCGGCAGGCAGAGGAAGAAGCAGGCTCCCCGCCGAGCAACGAGCCCAATGTGGGACTTGATCCCAGGACCCTGGGATCATGACCTGGGCTGAAGGCAGATGCTTAATCGACTGAGCCACCCAGGCGTCCCTATAGTTATTTTCATATGTTGTTTATCATCTAAGGTAGTATGAGGTGAATATATGATTGATATTGTCTGCTAAATTATTTTGTTTTACTAAAGGTTGAATCTTATTAGTTAGCGGTATTTGTGTTTTTGTCAGCTTTTTGCCAGGTGGAGTACATGAATAATTTTCAGAAGTAAAATTCTGTTTAGATACTTATTGAATAATTTAGAATTATTTTAAAAGTGAAACGAATTTGAATTTAGATAAATCTAGCATTACATAAATGCTATTAAATATCATTTTTATTATACATTTAAAATGTATGTAATTATACCATCAGGTCAACTTTTAGTTTTTATTTAAAGATAGGGTAAAGCAAGTTAACCTTAGAAGTAAGATGAATTCTTTTCTTTTGAATTTATTCTCCTGAAGGTTGAACTATAATTTATGGAACATTATTCTAACAGTTGCAATTTGATAACTTCCAGCTTTTTTTTTTGAAATACACAAACACAAAAGTGGTTCAACATACATGAATTTATTTTAGAGACTGAAAAGCATATATTTTCTAGGCACCTTTGTGCCTTTTTGCAAGCTGGTTCTTTGTGATGTGCTTTATCTTGTGTCTGGCTTATGAGATTTCAGATGTGTTACTGAAGAGTGAATGTACTTTCTTCATTTAGTAAAACAGGCTTGGTGTCATCTACCTGGGACAGACAGTTTTACTTCACGCAGGGTGGAAACTTAATGAGTCAGGCGCGTGGGGATGTGGCCGGCGGCCTGGCCATGGACATTGACAACTGCTCAGTAATGGCTGTGGACTGTGAAGACAGGCGATACTGTTTTCAGATCACTTCCTTTGACGGAAAAAAGTTAGTATTTTTTCCTGCTATTAAAATCTGGCATATTTTAAGTTACTGAAATGCATAATAATTCCTTCTCATTCAGACATTTTATAGCTACTTTAGGCTTATTATGTATTAAGATAATTTTCTTTTTTAATCACGTAGAAATGAGTTGAATTTTCCTTTGTGACTTGGTTAAATGATGTCTTAATATTTTGGGGTTGTTAAACAAGGGCATATGATAGATAAAAACCTGTGATTTCATGTTAGGGTACCGTTCACTGAAAATTCTGCACCGTATGGGGGAAGGCAGCACAAGTTAGTGGAAAGAGCCCTAACCCTGGGGTCAGAAAGTTCAAATTCAGGATCTACTACTTACTGTGTGGTCTTAGACAAGTTACATAATCTCTGTTTTTTCACATGTGAAATGGGGGTTGTGGGGGTTATAATCCCTGTATGGAAGAGAAATCTAACATATGTAATGTGCCTAACATGTAGTAAGTGCAAACACTAATGTTATTTTTAAATGTTAAATATTTCTGGTTAAATTAATGATTTAGTCCATTAATGTGTATATGACATTTTTAAGACTTCTGTTACCTTTGCATTAAATGAGAATCCATAGAGTAGCCTTTAGAACAAATTTTTAGAAAATACAGAAAAATATAGAAAAGGAGTATTGAATATTGAAAGAAAGCTATAATCTAACTAGAAGGGACAATTAACTTTCTGGTCTGTTGCCTTACAGTTTTTATTCTAACTACATTTTTAAAAAATATTTGAGGAAATACTGTATATACACTTTGGATCTGCAGCTACTTATTAAAAACATTTCACAATGGCTACATTATAATCCATCTAAGGATATATACCATAATCTAAAATTTTTTCTAATGATAGATGTTTAAGTTATCTGCAGTTTTTTTCCTACTTAAAATACCGTTTTTGATCTTACTGTTCTGAAGCAACATGTTAACGTGTTATGGTTCATGGTCTTTTATCAGTTGTTTAATTTCATTTATCATGCTGGATGTTGGGAGTCCCTGTGTTTACCAAATTGTTAATATGTTAGTACAGGAATTTACATTTTTTTCAGTTCTGTTGCTAATAATGCTTAACATGATTTCCCATTTCACATTCCTAGTGTGATTCAAAATTAGTAATTTTTCTCTAATTCTTAAAATAACATCTATAGAAAAGGTAAGTATCCCAATGTTAGTGATTGCTATATTGAAAAATTTTATTTGACTGTATTTATGGAGAAATAATGAGTACAATTAGTGTTTTCTGTTAGGATCACTGATTTACATTTGAAATATATATGGTAAGTGTCAGAAAGTTGAAATGCATTGTCTTATTGGCAGTGTACCTTTGTTATGGGCTGTCTTCTGAAAACCAGCACCTGTTTCTTTTTTGGTACGTCTTGGCATGGATAGCCAGAGTCAAGAGTTGTTAAAATCTGAGTCCAGATGCCCCAGGTGGTCTCCTTTTCCTAACTAAGATACTGATTGGTTGTGTGTTTTGGGTTTTTTTAGTTTTGATACCGATTGGTTTTATATGTACTTTTAAAGATAAAAAATTTTCTCAAGATCTTTTTTTAAATTGAGGGTCAAACTTTCTTTTTTATTTTTCAGATCTTCAATTTTGCAAGCAGAAAGTAAAAAAGACCATGAGGAGGTAAAATTTTATCTAAAGTTCTTCAGCAACATCTTAAGATATTTCCATAACTAAATATTAAGATAGAAATGTGGAAAATCCTAGTTAATTAAAAAAAATTTTTTTCATAAAAATCTCTTGTCCTCAAGCAACATCAAGTTTCACAGGGACTTTTATAGCTAAACCTATAAGAGGAGACTTTAGAGATCATTGGTGTCTGTCTTTTTAAAGGCTCAACTTCAGAAATGACCTTGTGACTGTTGCTTTCTGGCAAGCTGTTAGTATCATGAGGTGACACTTTCATTCCCTTCTCTCACCAACTTTCTGAGACAGTATTTGCTGCATTAAGGACATAGTGGCAGCTGATATAGCATGGCAGGAAGCAAGTAAAACTTAAAACCTTGGAGAAATGAAAGACAGAAAAACAAAAATTTGGGAGAGTCTGTTCTTCCTCACGAGTCTCTTATTTTTGGCTCCATTTTTACTTCTAGTACACCAAATATGGAAGGTAAGTTACCACCAAGAACTGACGCTTCAGAAACTTGGTCCTGAGACATATTCTTCAATGAAAATATACTGTAGTTGATTTTGAGCCACTTTATCTGGTATTAAAACTGTGTTGGTAAAAGACAAGGTTAGAAATTATATAGAGATTTATTTTTTATTTACCTCTTGTGGAAAGGAGTAGGTATTAAAACTTGTTTTTGCTTTGTGAGGAACACAAATAAATGTCTGCTCTCTGCTGAGTTTACCAAACAGATTATTAGTTTAATGAGGCTCATCATGGACTGGAGTCCTCAAGTGTGAAGTAGAAAATGTGGAAGAGAGCATTTTTTATGTTAATTAGCTATAAATCCGAAAGAAGGGAGCTTTGTAAAATGCATTCACTGGGAATATATTTAGCTCTTAACTTTTTTTTTATTGGTGTTAATCATGATATCTGAGTCCAGGCTATCTTATTTGGTGGGGATTAAGAGGGGGGAGTGATTTAAAAGACAAATATAGACTATTAAATATAACTTAACATTATTGGTATATTTTTATTTGGTTTTATGAAGCTAATTTGGGCTTTATTTGTTTTTTTTTTTAAGACTTTATTTGAGACAGAGGGAGCACCAGTGGAGGGGAGGGGCAGAGGGAGAGGGAGACCCAAGACTCCCCACTGAGCAGGAAGCCTGCCTTGGGGCTCGATCCCAGGACCCTGAGATCATGACCTGAGCCGAAGTCAGACACCTACCCGAATGAGCCACCCAGGCACCCCAGTTATGTGTTTCTAATGTGTTTCTAATGAAACTTCTATGCAGTGAAATATTGAGGATTCTTTTAGAAGGGAAGCACTATAGGAAAAAAAATACTAATCACATTTTTCTATTTTTTTCTCTTGCAGTGGATCTGTACAATAAATAACATATCCAAACAAATATATTTAAGTGAAAATCCGGAGGTAATATTTTTATTTTATGGTATCCAGACCTGGCAAAAATGAATAATTATTAATTTATTATTTATGTCATAATTCCTCAAGCTCTGAAATCTTTTAATTTGCCCTTGAATGAGTAACTGCTTTAATGTGTCCATGTATGAGCATTTGGTCTTCCTAGAAAGATAAATTATTTCAAAAGTAACTGAAATTGGTCAGCTAACAAGTTTTTACTGGGCATCAATGCTGTGTTTAGCTTTGGGTTGAGCACCCTGGAGAAGAATACAAAAGAAAAAGAAGCCATGGCTTTGCCCTCCAGGAGCCTGTGTGTATGGAAATACAATACTAAAACTTTTACATTGTGTATAAAACTATGTAACAAAGTGTACGGTAATGACTAAAAGCTTAAGATTTGAGAATATTAAGATCAGTGTGGACTTTAGTTTTAGAGAAAATTGTGGAGATGGTAGAATCCTGAGCTGGCTAAGATTTGTTCATGTTTTGAGGAAAAGAGAAGAAATTGCAGATATGAGAATAAAAACAAAAGCATAAAGGCAGAAATGGTGTGTTTATGAAACCAGTAGTATAATTGGAGTTGAAGGTTCTTGTTAGAGAAAAATAGCTGAAATGTACATACAGAACACCTGGGGATCTTGTTAAAATGCAGATTATGTCTAGGGTGAGGTGGCCTGAACTCTTAAGTTTTGCCAGTTACGCTTTGAGTAGCAAGGGTATCAAACCAGATGAACTTAGCTGTACAGGTGAATCCAAATATACACGCAGAACCCTGTGGTGCAGAGAACTCTGGAAGGAATCAAGTGGATCCACAATGCAGCGTAGTTGGGAAAAGACTTTGGTTTAGGGCAGGGGCTATGTGACCCCTGCTAATCTCAGTGGGCCCATCTGTGCAGTAAACCTGGCTGCCTCTCAGGGCTATGCGGGGCTGATGATTTCAGTTGAGGCAGAGCAGGGCTGATTTCTCTAGGAAGCCCTCACCCTTCTAAGTCTTAAAACTGTTGTTGGTATAATGGTTGATTAGACAGGGGCATCTGGGAACATGCAGGAGGCCATTATCCTAGTTCAGGCATGAACTGAGGGTCTGGACAGGGTGGTAACCAAGAGAAGAGAGAAGAAATAATTTGCACTGTATAAAGAGGTAAAAAGAAATCGACTGGACTAGTTAGTAACTGACCAATGTAAAGGATGAAGGAGATGAATTAAAGATGACTTTCAGGTTTTAAGCTCAAGTGAATGGAAGAACAATTTGAAAGAGTTCTGTTTTTATCATAATGGCTTTGCGGTACCAGCCAAGACACACAGGATTTAGATGCCTAGGAACAAGTTTTGTACCAAAGAAACAATATTTCATGACCTCCAAAATATTAGTAACTTCTGTTTTGTAATAATCTTATGAGTGTAATCTAAGAAAATCAGTGCTAATTGTAGAGGAACCTTTTGCTTGCAGTAATTTGATCTCTTGCCAGGTTAGCTTTTCCTTTCTGTTATGTTACTTGGGAGCACCAAAAAATTAAAATGGAAGTTGGATGACCTGTTAATACCTAGGGAATACATGGTGAATACAGTGTTTGGATTTGAATAATTGAGGGTTATCTTACTTTTCCCCACAAATTATCAGAACTCTAAATTTTAAGTAGTATTTTCCAGATTATCCAGGATTACTTTTTCTGTACTTAATGAGAGAAGAAATTCTGGTCAGTTTGTGGCATTGTCTTGATATTTTTGCTAACTATAAGACACAGAAATGCAAAAATGTTAACGATTTTTTTTTCTAATATAAATACTATTTTATGTAGCTAGCTAGTGTTTGAAATAAAACAATAAGTTTAAAAATACTTCTTATAGGAAGCTTTTCTTTCAGATTTTGGGCCAGAAAATATCCATATAACTTCATCAATTAAATACATAGATGTTTCTGAGCATAAATATATTCTGGAAGATCATGAAAACTTCAGCAGTATAGTTATAAAATATTGTAATATTTTTGATATTTTGGCTATTCCTACTCCTAAATTTAATTTAGCAAATTTATTGAGTACCTATATAGTAGGTGCTGTATTAGGTGCTAATAATCCAAAAAATCTGGTAGTTAAATATTTAAAGATCTATGTCTGTAAGAAGTAAGAGGAAGCTTAAGTTATAATGTTATGAAGTTCAATATGTATCTTAATGTTAAGGCAATGTGGAACTACTTTAGTAACTCCAATTTGCATTTTAAATGTAACTCAAGAACATTCTGACAGTTGTATCCAAACTTTTGGTTTCCTTGCCTTACTAATTCTAGTCCTTTTTAAAAAACAAAATAGGAAATTGCTGCGCGAGTAAATCAGTCCGCTTTGGAGGCGGTCACTCCTTCCCCGTCTTTCCAGCAGAGGCACGAGAGTCTGCGGCCGGCAGCGTGAGTTACCAGACTTTGGGTTATTTAAAAGTATATGGGCTATTGAAAGTGTTAGCCAACACTTTGATTTTAGCAGTGCTACTTACATTAGTATGAAATAGTTTCTCCAAAACATAGAAAGGATTTTCAAGTTGGTAAATTTACCGGCAAGAGTGCTAAATAAGTAACAATTCCAAATTGCCCTAGTGCTTTATCTATAGATTGAGATCATTTATGTTTTTGAATTTAGTCATTGGCAAGAAAAGTCTGTTATTGAAATTTCTTCTACTCTTCTCTTTGGCTTATAAAACTGTATTTTTCTTTCTCATAGTTTGTATTCAGTTTCAAAAAGAGAAAACTAAATGCAATGTCTCTGGTTTTCTTCTGTGTTTAGACAATCTCGGCCACTGACAGCTCGAACTAGCAGCTCGGGATCCTTAGGATCTGAGTCCACAAATTTGGCTGCCCTTTCTCTAGATTCTCTCGTTGCTCCAGATACTCCAATACAGTTTGACATCATTTCTCCCGTGTGTGAAGATCAGCCTGGCCAGGCAAAAGCCTTTGGCCAGGGAGGCAGGTGGGCGATGGCATCACAGGGATATTGTTCTATGGTCTGTAAGGCTTATGATTGCCTTTTTTGCAGTTGAGAGTCCTCTCTCACATATGTGTATCAATTATGTTGTACTTTCTTTAATTACCTAATTTCAATAGTCGGGAAAGAATCATGCAGGTTTTTCTCTTTGTTTTCTGCCTCAGTTAAACAAGTGAAGATAATTTAGTTCTAAAAGTATTTAACTTTGAATTGCTTATCAGATCTACTTCTGGTATTTGCTCTTAAAATTGCAGAAGAAAGTTGATAGTCCTATCTTTAGGTCATGACAATATTTTAGAAATTGAGAGTAATACATGTGTTATAGGTTTGTAAGAAAAATACCATCTTGGGGCGCCTGGGTGGCTCAGCTGTTAAGCGTCCACCTTTGGCTCAGGTCATGATCCCAGGGTGCTGGGATCGAGCCCCGCATCAGGCTCCCTGCTCAGCAGGAAGCCTGCTTCTCCCTCTCACACTCCCTTTGCTTGTGTTCCCTCTCTCGCTGTCTCTCTCTCTGTCAAATAAATTAACTAAATAAAATCTTAAAAAAAAAAAAATCATCTTGGGTCAGAATAAGAAATCTCCAGGAAGGTACTGAAACATTATCATGCTATGAGTTATTAATAAATCATCTTTTGGTTATATACGAGAAATGTGAAAGCTGTTAGAATTTTTCTTTGGCTCTGGGGTGAAGGAAAATGTCACGGCAAATCATTTATTTAAGTAGGTTGGACGCCTAATAAATTGATACTAATTTGGATATACATGGTTGTGACCAAGAAAAAATAATTTGTATTTGATCACAGAAATATACTTAGCATTTGATATAGTAGTTCAGACATGAATTAGAGAGATTGATTTCATGTTATCTTAATGCCAACATTATTTTAAAACCATTTAGCTCTCTTTTAGCCTACAAAACCTATTTTGAATTGTATTTTTTTTCCTTCATTGTGGGTATGCCAAGAGCCAACTCACACTGAAGAGGGAGGTAGCTCCCATCACTAATTAGCTTTTCTTCTTGCATTCTGTTACATATGCCTTGAGAAATACAGGTTTAAAACTAGAAAATGTTCAAATTAGCATAATTAACTTGCAATATGTACTTGGAGGACCTAAAAAGAGGTTTTTGCAATCCTAGGAAATCCCTGGCATTTTTCTCAAGTAGCTAAAATTGAAGCTAAATCAGCTGTTCTGTCCCTCTTTATTTAAATTCAAGGACTTTTGCAACGTGGTTTATAGGATGTTGGGGGTTGTGTGTGTGTGTGTATATGTATGTATGTCTACATTTCAGTTCATCCACCTCTTCTAGAATGCAGCAGCATTGAGTTCAGCCTACTAAGTGTGAAGGCAAGGGCCTTCATCAGAGTAAGTAAGTAAGGTGGTCATCAGTAGTGTTCCTTAACAGGATGGGGCATTTTAGAGCTTTTTAAAAATGTATGTACAAGTTTTCGTGATGCTTAGTTTTTAACTCCAGTTTCAATGATTGAGATTTCTTCCATATGGCTCATAGTAACTGACCATTGGTTCCTAACTTTTTAAAAACTTTTCAGGCGCACAAATCCATTTGGAGAATCTGGAGGAGGTACAAAATCTGAAACTGAAGGTAAAACAGATGTGCAGAATTCTTATATTTTAAAAATTCTCAGCAGTAAACTGTGTGAAGAATTTGTTTATATTTATACTGATGTATGTATTCTGATGTATGTTGTTCATATTTATTCTGATTTGTTGTTTATATTCTGATGTATGTATTCTGATTATGTTTACATCTGATGATGTAAACAACAAATATGTTGTTTATATTTATTCTGATGTTTATATTTATTCTGATGCATACATCAGAATAAATATAAGCTTCAAACTGTGAAGCTTTACTTCACAGTTTTCTTTTTGCTCATAGTACTCAAAGCAGCAGAACTTAATCAGGCTTAAAGATTTCATTAAAATTATAGAATATCATACTTTGGATGATATTCTCAATGCAAATTCTCAATGCAGAAGATATCCTTTAAGCTTTTCCTAGGAGCTGATATTTTCTTTTGGTACAGGAGCATTAACTTTTTTTTTCTTTTTTCAGTAACTATTTATTTTGATAAATTTCAAACTTAAAAGCTATAAGAATAGTACAAGGAATTTTTTTTTTTTTTACTCAGAACCATCAGTTGTTGAAGCCTAACCTTTTGCTATTTGAATTAGAGACCTTAATTTTCCTATAACTTGAACACTGTAGTTAGGAGTAATTTCTAAATACTTCTACTGGGTTGAATTTTTCACTAGAAAATCTAAAAGGTGACAGTGTATTTTATTCTTAAGGAAGGGAAGTGTGGGATTTAAAGATATGTAATGTACCTTGTTCTTTTGTAGATTCTATTCTTCATCAGTTATTTATTGTCCGATTCCTTGGTTCTATGGAGGTGAAATCAGATGACAATCCAGATGTTGTTTATGAAACAATGCGGCAAATCTTAGCTGCCCGGGCCATCCATAACATCTTTCGTATGACAGAATCACATTTATTAGTCACTTGTGATTGTTTAAAGTGAGTAATGACCTCCCCCTTAAAAATCTGTAGAAAAAAATGTTTAATTTCAGCCTAATTAAAATTTGTTTTCCAAAATTTGTTTTTAATTATAGGTTAATTGATCCACAGACACAAGTTACACGGCTCACAGTGAGTTCTATGTGTTTAAAGCTTTATTGGAAGTCTCTTTGTGCATATACATGTCTATATCGTTAAAATAATTCTGATCATATGTATTGAAATATGGTATTAATTATGATTGGCTAAGTTATTAAGACTATGTCCATCTCCCCTCCCCCCCCAAAATTTATAATTGAACATTCCATATACTTAAAGAATCAGTGCAATCTGGTATGATATGTAGTTTTTTAGTATATGATATATGCTGCTTGGTTAAGGGATAAACACTAATAGTCGGAATTAAAAGGTGAACATGATTGAGTTTATTTTATAATTATCTGCGTTGAAATAGCTGGAAGTACATGCTCTTAATCATTTAACAGTATGGACCATATTTGTTAATGAATTTGATTTTGTAAAATGTGTAAATGACTAATAAATTCAGTATTCAACAATGTCTTATTCTGCCTGGTAATCCAAGCCAAATATGACATTTTTGTTCTTGGATTGCCATTCTGTTAAGAAAATTGGCTTTAATCTTCTGTTTATAATATTTTTATAACTTAGTACTTGAATTTGTCATGTAGAAGAGTGCACTTGTGTTTGAAAAATCTCATGTTTGCTTCTGATATTTTCTGTGGCAGTTTCCATTACCCAGTGTAGTTTTGTACGCTACACATCAGGAAAATAAGAGGCTTTTTGGATTTGTTCTTCGGACATCAGGAGGGAGAAGTGAAAGTAATCTGTCATCAGTCTGCTATATATTTGAATCAAACAATGAGGGGGAAAAGGTACATGACTTTTCAAAATGTGTTTCTGTTACAAAATATATATCATAGTTGAAGTTCTTAGTAAGATTTCTGGAAAAAAACAAATTTGGCTTAATCCAACAAAGTTGTTTGACCAAAGCCTGTTGGCTCTGAAGATAGCTGAGCTGGTGGGTGGCTTGGGCCTTCTGACTACAGACCGTGTCTTCCCTGGCCATTGGTAGCTGCTGCAATCTTCTGGCCTCATTAACTTACTCTGGGAATGCAGTATATTCCCATAATCAGCCTTTTTCAGCTCTTTTCAGCTTAGAGCAGCATCAGCATCTCCTTGCTTCATTCTTTGCAGATCTTACCCTTTCAGTAAGGAATTTGAGAATGTGACAGAGGTGAGACCCAGCAGCAGAAACTCAGAGACTCTGAAGAAAATACAGAGATGCTTCATTTGGGGGCTGGAACATTCTTTTTTTTTAAAGAGAGAGCATGAGCAGGGGGGAGGGGTAGGGGGAGAGGGAGAGAATCTTAAGCATTGTCTGCACTGAGCGAAGAGCCCAACATGGGGCTTGATTTCACGACCCTGAGATCATGACCTGAGCTGAAATCAAGAGTCAGACACTTAACCAAATGAACCAGGTGCCCTGGGGCTGGAACGTTCTTAAATCAGCTTTTGTTTGAAGCAGTATATTATAATGAGTTATAAATCTAGTTACATCAGCCATTTAGGTACTTGAAATTATTACTTCGATGTGAAAACTGCCTGAGTTTTTCCTTTTCCCCTTTTAGATTTGCGATTCTGTTGGTCTGGCAAAACAGATAGCTTTGCATGCAGAACTGGTAAGAATCCAAAATACTTAATTATCCAAGAATGTTATTTTTTATTTTTTATGTTTTTTAAGATTTATTTAGTTAGAGTGCATAGGCAGGGAGAGGGCCAGAGGGCCTGGGAGAGAGAGAATCTCAAGCAGACTATTCGATGAGCGCAGAGTCCTATGCAGGGCTTGATCTCATGACCCTAAGATCATGACCAGAACCAAAATCAACAGTTGGATGCTTAACCGACTGAGCCACCCAAGTGCCCCTCCAAGAATGTTACCTAAAGTAATATAAGATCTTTCATATTAGCAAGGAAATAAAATGATTTTGCTGTGCAAGGTTATCAGTGGATACTATTGCTGATACAACATTTAGAATTTGGATAAGTGACTATGAATGTAAATTTTTAGTGTGTTTTCATATAAATATAAAAAATGTGAAAAGGTTACAAAGATAATATTAATTGAAAAGTCTAAAATTTAAAATTATTTCATATTCATTAGTTGTATTCATCTGTTTTTCAGGATCGTCGGGCGTCAGAAAAACAAAAAGAAATAGAGAGGGTAAAAGAGAAGCAACAGAAAGAACTCAGCAAACAAAAACAAATTGAAAAGGTATGTAGTCCTAGCATCTAGATCTTCTCTGATGTAAGTTTATGAAATTTCCTTAATATAGGACTGTGATTTTCAGATTTGAATCTCCAAGTGAAAGTCTGTTTCTGCTTCCTCAGCCACTTTATAACCAGATGGTTCATAGCACAGCAGAAAAGGAAGACATCGTCTTCTGAGAGGATGTTTACATTATAGTTACTGACATGTAGTTGACTTGCCATTTAGCAAACATACCAGAACTTTTATATTTCCATATTCCAGTGAAGGTTGTTTCTATCAAAGCAGGTCTTTTGAGAGGCTGTGTGTGTGTGTGTGTGTGTGTGTGTGTGTGTAGACTTAACTGCCATTGCTGACATCTTTATTGGTCTCCAGGAATGTATATATATTTATATAAATACTTAATGCTACCAGGAGTGTCAAATCATTGTCCATCCAACAGGATAATTTTAAGTTAGGCAAGTTTCAGAGCAAAATCTGGAGAATGCATTAGATAGTGATGCGTGAGATTGTAAGACCCAGTTATGGGTTGTGGCGTTAGCAGTAGCAGTGGAAGAGAAGAGACATTTGTGGGATACTTAATGAGTACAGATCAGCAGGAATTGGGAATGGATTGGACTTATGGACAAAGGAGAGGGATGTGATGAAGATGACAGTGAAGTTGAAGCTTCCTTGCTAGGTTAGGCTGAGGGAGGGCAACAACTGATTTAGCAAGATAAGTTGGACAGAGGGGGAAGAGTGGGGATGTGGAGTGATCCATTATGAGCCTTTTATGTGGTAGACTGTGAGAGAGAACAATGGTCTGAATGTTGTTGTTGGCCATAAAAATGGAGAAGAGGGCAATGTTGGCTTTTATAGGATTTCTAAAATGGTGCCAAAATTCACTTTGGTGTTGCACTGGTTGTATGTAGCCTTTGTTTTCAGTAAGTTGCCAGAATTATGCATGAATGTTTATGACCGAAGGATTGAAGTGGCTCTCAAGTATGTATTTTAAATGCATAGTTTTGCATTTGATTGCAAACAATAAAACTTAGTTTCTTTTCTGTCTTTTCTACTAGGACTTAGAAGAACAAAGTCGGTTGATAGCTGCTTCCAGTAGACCAAACCAAGCCAGTAGTGAGGGGCAGTTTGTTGTCCTTAGCAGTAGCCAGTCAGAAGAGAGTGATTTGGGAGAAGAAGGAAAGAAAAGAGAGTCAGAAGCATGAACTTATCCTTGCTTTTTGGTTGGTATTCCCCCCTTGGAATTATTGACAGTTTCTGTGGTGAAATGGCACAAGGTAACAACTATGTTGAAATATCAAGGAGACTAAAGTTTATATTTGCTTGTTTGTTTTAACTTCATTTTTTAAAATAAGATTGATCTTGATCACTTAGGTTTGCATTGATTTTTTTTCCTTAAAAATAATATACTATGCAGTAACATCAAATTCCACGTGTCAAAGAGAAACCTGTTCATCTCCTTGAAGTAGATTGCTGAGGAATTACACTTGCTCAAGCCTTTTTTCCTTCAAATTATGAACTTATCTTGCATTGTAATTGGCTCTGACCATAAGAAACCTTTTATTCTTCAGCTTCAGATATTCATGGATATGCTCCCTCTTCTCATTAGGAACATTTTTGCTGGCAGTGAGGAAGCTTTCAACTGAATCAGTTCAAAACCCTTTATACAAAGAATTCTACAAGTTTGCAAATATTTTAATTATTAAATGTGCAATAGAACTTTTATATAAAATAATTAGAAAAAAGATTTTAGACTTAAGGTTTCAAATTGTGGCAGGTGGTACTGTGATTTCAGGGCACTTTCTTGGATTGCTCACATTTCTCTGATGTGAGCAATTTCTTCTTTCCCACCTGATGCCAGTGGGAAAGAAGCTTAAGTGTCTTCAGTTCAAGATTGATACAGCCCGTGGCATTTAATTATCACGTTCTTAGTTCTCAGGTTGGGACTTGAATTATTGCTGCAGAGCAGTAATGATTAAAATAAGATTTTGGAATTTATTAAAAGGGATTTTTTTTTGTTCAAGTACATTTTAGATTAGGACTTAACATGTAAGGATATTGTTACAGGATAACACATCGTATTTTCTGCATTGCGTGAAATAATTTTTATTGAAAATCAAGTGACATTTCAAAAGAAATTCTGTAACAGTTGTTTCCTGCTTAAAGTAAAAATGCCCAGAGTTTAGTTTAGAAAATGTAATCTTTTAAATTTCAGACTGATATGCACAGTATTTTCATAATTCCATGTTTTGATAAAATACTGATCACCACTTTATATCCACAAAGGCAAATAACTAATATATGAGAATAGAATAATTTGCACTAATTATTGTAAATACTTGTACTCTCAAATGAGTAAAAGGTCTAATTCCATGAAAGATTGAAAGGAAATTGAATGTTGGGTTTAAGAGTGACCAAGGAAGGATTTTAGTTTGGTGCCAAGGTTAAAATGACATTTCCCTACTGCCATGTCAAAACTTGATTTTTTTTTTTTTAACATTGCTGATAGAAATTATGTTTCCTTTGTTTCACATGTAAAACTATATAGAAACAAGTTAAATATATTGAATAAAATACATAGTCATACATCTAAAATTTTCAAGAGATTAGCCACTCCGTGACTAATTATATAAGGGAAAAGCCCTTTGTTCTTCGATACAGTCTTGTCTTAGTTCTGAATTAGAGACGGCATCTATTTTAGCTCTCACAATACAGTGTGGCTGTTTCACACTGTGTGCACACTGCTTTCTGTGGAAGGGGATAATTACGTATAGGATCAGGATATTCTTTGTATCCATGTGCCAAATGGGAATAATGATTACTTGATAATCATTATTTTGAAGCCTTATATTCACAAAACATACAGTAACAAAATAGAAATTTATGGAATACTTTTTGAAGAAAGTTGACTTTGTGCTTACTTTGGGAATGCTTTCACAATAGTTGGTGTATCATTCCTTTGGTAGAAGTTGAAATTTCTGTGGTCAGCCCTTGATTAGTCACGGTAGGTCCTGCTTTTAAGATCTTTTTGAAAATTAGTCAGCTCTCTGTTTCATAAAGTCTTTTGTTTATGCTATTAAGTTGTCACCTCACTTAGTCCAGATGAAACTTGTCACCCTACAATGAAGGCGGTCAGCTTTAGGAGGCAGTTTTACTAGGCCGGTGCTGTGCCTGGTAATGAGGTGCTGCCCTTTGTTAGTTCGCTGGGTCAAAGTGAAGGCTAGAGCCAAAGTCACTGGCAGACTTCAGGATGCTGGACAGACCTGTAGTTCCTTTCAAGTCCTGTTTTGATAGGACTTTCTACAATAACACATCCATTTCCACAGATCAGACCAAAGAGCTTTCCAACACCAAATAGAAATCGTGTGTGGGATTAACAGTTTTAGGTATTTCAACTTTTGGTCCATTGCTGTAGGACTATACGAACTTTGCATACTGCAGATATTTAGGCATCAAGTTTAAAAAACTTGCTTTTTGTTTGAAGAAGGCTGCCCGTGGGTTTCTGCATAATGTTAAAGCTGATCTTGGTTTGTTACCCTTTGAAATCCCTTCTGGCTCTTGAGTGCTTTGATGGTAATTGAATTAGAATTTGGGATAGCTTTCTCCAATTCAAACTTACACTTGATGGTTTTAGAAATTAACAAAATTGATTCTTTAAAAGAAAAGAAAGTCTACCTAATTCAGCTATGCACTCTGCTACCTATAAGAACAGTACTTTTGTAACGATGGTAATGAAGTCAATAGGAAACTAATTACTGCTTCTCCCTTTAAAAATTTTAAAACTGTTAACAAGGGACTGAACAGAGTCCCCAAAGCCAGTCTAGTTTTTGTCATTTCTACAATGATTAGTTTGTGTTTAACTTCAAAAGAATTCTCAGGCCCTAGGGGTGGTAAAATTATTACTTTTATGCTTGGGAAAAGGGTATTAGGGTATGCATAACATTCTATGTAACATACAGTCTTATGTGGTAAAGGCATCTGAGTTAATTTTGAGTTATGTGTAGGAACTACAAATATTTAAGATTTGAATCTTACTGTAAGTGCTGACAGACCCTAAGATCCCGTGTATTGCAAAACCTGCTACCTGAATTAATAAAATGAAAATACTAACATTGGTTTTGACAACAACCTCCTAGCATTCAAATTGTACTTTAAATATTCAAACACACTGATTGTAGCAAGCAAGCCTTTCATTTTATTTTAAGCAACTTTGGCTTACTCTTCTTTCATGAATTTTGTTCTTCTGCATTAACACCTAAAGATTTGAAACTGGAACTATATACTACACTTTTTAACTAGTCTGTTGTGGCTGTACTCATGTAATTTACTTCAGCTAATATGAGAACTGGGATTAAGTTATAACTAATGTGCAAAACCGCTTTGTATATTTGGTGATTTTGTAATGTTAGTGAATTGGTTCTTATCTCACTGATACTATTAATCATGCATATATACAATTAAAAATCATGCTACATTTCCCTTTAGAATTGAAGAGCTCAACTTTATGTAATGGTGGTATACATGTGGGGTGGAGAGCTTATTTTTTTCATTTTGTCAAAGTAGGTATTCTCTGACAAGGCTTCAGGATATATGCTTTTAGGAGATTTTTAATGTATAATAAAGTCCATGATTTTTGTATAGTCTTTTTTGTATGAAGTATTTGATATATACTCTGAATTTTATTTCTCCAAGTAATTCCAAATGATGCTTGTGAAACAAATGGACTTTTTCTTATGTTATGACACTTATAATTACACATCTAGCCCCACTGCAATTCCATAACAACAGCTAAAGTGAAAAAAAAAAGTCACTTAACTGAGAATACAAATTCATCACTAGTGACTTTTTTTTCTTTTAGAAAAACAGACTTCTCAATAATTACCCTAGACATGTTACAGACAATATATACTTGCTATGGTTGGCCCTATTCAAAGAAATAATACATATGTTTAAAGGGGCAGGTTATTGTGTACACCAGCTTAAGTGGGCTTGGCCTGTAATTTTAATACCAATACATATTTGTCTCATGTGCTCTTTATACTTTCCTATAACACCAAGTTCTTTTCTTCTGGGAGTTTCTGTTCTAATTTGTTTTTATAAAATATATATACTTTTAGAAGGTCCAGGGAGTGGATGAAACTATAGAATTATGTAATTTATCTAAGTGCATGTATATCCTAAATATATTTGTATATTGACATATCTATAATCCACTACTCACTTATAAATGGACACCACAATTTGACTAAAAAAATAAAAATTATTCATGCCAGCAAATTTTGCAAGTTTTTAATGTGAAAATTATAAGTAATTTTACGTCTGTGCTTACTGAATTAGTCTGTATAGCCATGAATCCCCACATCAGAAAGAAATCCTATAACTTCAGTTTCCCTAAGATGGACTATATTATGCTAAAAAAGTATACTAACATTAAACATAAACAACAAGGCTGTGTTGACTGGGTCTGTGGTGAAAATGGACCTCCATCATCCTACCTACCACTGTGTTCTTAGTGATGTGCCATCTAAATGCTACACAGGGGTGGCTGAATATATGTCTCCTCAGTTTCCTTCCTCATTTTTTCACGTATAGAAACCTGTACTTACCTGCAGCATAGAACATATAGAAATAAAAATTTAGCCAACATTCTGTAACTGGTATCACAGTTCTAAGAGGGACATTTAAAGCAATACAGGCCTGCCTCAAGAAGCAAGAAAAATCTCAAAAAACGTAACCTTACATCTAAAGGAACTAGATAAAGAACAAACAAAACCCCAAACCAGCAGAAGAAGGGAAATAATAAAGATTAGAGCAGAAATAAGTGATTTAGAAACAAAAAATAGAACAGATCAATGAAACCAGGAGCTGGTTCATTGAAATCAACAAAATTGATAAACCTCTAGCCAGACTCATAAAAAAAAGGTCCAAATAAAGAGAAGTAACATCACAGAAATATAATTAATTGTAAGAGATTATGAAAGATTATATGCTGACAAATTGGACAACCTAGAATAGATAAATTTTTAGAAGCATAGCCTACCAAAACTGAAACAGGAAGAAATAGAAAATTCGAACAGACCAATTACCAGTAAAGAAGATGAATCAGTAATAAACTCCCAATAAACAAAAGCCCAGGACTAGATGGCTTCAGAGGTAATTCTACCAAACTTTTATAGAATTAATACCTACTCTTCTCAAACAAGTCCAAAAAATAGAAGAGGAGGGAAAACTTCCAAATTCATTCTATGAGGCCAGTATCACCCTGATACCAAAATCAGATAGAGACACCATCAAAAAAGTGAACTACAGGCCAATATCTCTGATGAACGTAGATGCAGAAATCAACAAAATACTAGCAAACTATCCAACAATACATTAAAAAAAATCATTCACCACAATCAAGTGGGATTTATTCCCAGGATGCAAGGGTGGTTTGATATTCACAAATCAATCAACATCATACATCACATCAATAAGAGAAAGGATAAAAACGATTTCATCTTAATAGATGCAGATGTTGACAAAGTACAACATCTATTCATGATAAAAAACCCTCAACAAAGTAGGTCTAGAGGGAACATACCCCAACATAATAAAAGCCATATATAAAAAACCCACAGTGAACTCAATGGGGATAAACCAAAAGCTTTTCCCCTAAGATCAGGAACAAGACAAAGATGTCCACTCTCCCCACTTTTATTCAACATAGTACTGGAAGTCCTAGCCACAGTGGTTAGACAACAGAAAGAAAAGGCATCCAAATTGGTAAGGAAGAAGTAAAACTTTCACTACATGCAGATGACATGATACTGTATATAGAAAGCCCTAAAGACTCCACCAAAAAACTGCTAGAACTGATAAACGAGCTCAGTAAAGTTGCAGGATACAAAATCAATGTACGGAAATTTGTTGCATTCCTCTACACTAATAATGAAGCAGCAGAAAGTGACTTTAAAAGAAAGAGAGGCAAACCAAGAAACAGACTCTTAACTATAGACAATAATCTGATGGATACCAGAGGGGAGGTGGGTGGGGAGATGGGTTAAATAGGTGATGGGGATTAAGGAGTGCACTTGTGATGAGCACCAGGTGATGTATGGAAGTGTTGAATCACTATACTGTACACCTGGAACTAATAATTACACTATGTTAACTAAGTGGAATTAAAAAAAAAAAAACTTTAAAAAAGCCCTCCCATTTACAGTTGCACCAAAAATAACAAAATATCTAGGAATAAACTTAACCAAAGAGGTGAAAGACCTGTCCTCTGAAAACTATAAAACAGGAAATTGAAGATGACACAAAGAAATGGAAAGACATTCCAGGCTCATGGATTGGAAAAACAAATATTGTTAAAAAGTCTGTAGTACCCAAAAGCAGTCTACAGATTTAATGCAATCCCTATCAAAACACAGCATTTTTCATGGAACTAGAACAAACAATCCTAAAATTTGTATGGAACCACAAAAGACCCTAAATAGCCAAAGCAATCTTGAAAAAGAAAAAACTGGAGGTATCACAATTTCAGGCTTCAAGTTACATTACAAAGCTGTAGTAATCAAAACGGTATGATACTGGCATAAAAATAGCTCAATGGAACAGAATAGAAAACCCAGAAATAAACCCACAATTAAATGGTCAATTAATTTTTAACAAAAGAGGCAAGAATATACAATGGGGAAAAGACAGTCTCTTCAACAAATGGTGTTGGGAAAACTGGACCACTTTCTTACACCATCCACAAAAATAAAATGGATTAAGAACCTAAATGTGAGATCTGAAACTATACAAGTCCTAGAAGAGAGCACAAGTAGTAATCTCTGACATCAACTACCGCAACATTTTTCTAGATTATGTCTCCTGAGGCAAGGGAAACAAAAACAAAAAAATAAATTATTGGGACTACATCAAAATAAAAAGATGCACAGCAAAGGAAACGATCATCAAAACTAAAAGGCAGCCTACTGAATGGGAGAAGGTATTTGCAAATGACACATCCAATAAAGGGTTAGTATCAAAATAGATGGAAGAACTGATACAGCTCAACACCCAAGAAACAAATAATCCAATTAAAACAATGGGCAGAAGACATGAACAGACATTTCTCCAAAGAAGACATACAGATGGCCAACAGACACATGAAAAGATTTCCCTCACTTATCAGGGAAATGCAAATCAAAACTATAATGAGATTCCTTACACCTGTCAGAATGGCTAAAATCAAAAACACAAGTGTTGGCAAGGATGTGGAGAAAAAGGAACACTCGTGCACTGTTGGTGGGAATGCAAACTGGTGGAGTCACTGTGGAAAACAGTATGGAGGTTCCTCAAAGAGTTAAAAATAGAACTACCATATAACCAATAATCACACTACTGGGTATTTACCCCTAAAATACAAAACCCTAATTCAAAGTGCTATATGCTCCCCTGTTTATTGCAGCAATATTTATAGTAGCCAAATTATGGAAGCAGCTCAAGTGTCCATCAATAGATGAATGGATAAAGAAGTGGTATACATACACGAAGGAATATTCAGCCATAAAAAAGAAAAATCTTGTCATTTGCAACAACATGGATGGATCTAGAGAGTATAATGCAAAGTGGAATAAGTCAGTCAGAGAAAGAAAAATACCATGTGATTTTACCCATATGTGGAACTTAACAAATGAGCAAAGGAAAAAAAGACAAACCAAGAAATAAGACTCTTGACTATAGAGAACAAACTGCTGGTTACCAGAGGGGAGGTGGGTGGGGGGATGGGTTAAATAGGTGATGGGGATTAAGGAGTGCACTTATGATGAGCACTGAGTGATGTATAGAATTGTTGAATCACTATATTGTACACCTGAAACTAATATAACACTGTATGTTAACTATAAGGCATTAAAATAAATAAATATGACTGCTTCGATCAGTGAGCCCCTCTTGGGTGTTTAGGACTGCACTAGGTTCAGTATAGAATCATAAGCCACTTGAAAACACTTTTAATTTCTATTCCAGTGATAACAGCCAATAAATGGTAACCCTTAGCCAAGGTTTTCTCATTAATGATGACATTGCAATTGAAAGTTCTGTTTCCGTTAACCAAAACACCCCACTTCAGTGCAGGGTTCTACAAGTAAACAGACACTTAGCTGGCCTTGGGGCTTTTGCACAGGAACAGCTAACTTGCAGGTCAAGTACTGGGGTCAGTATTTTATTCAATGTAATTACTAAGACATTTTATGTATGTACTTCTCTATAAAAAGAATTAGTTATCTTGAATTATTAGAGGTGGCATCTCTTGTTTGACATGTAGAAGTGTAGTTTATACATATAATGTAAAATCAATACAGAGTGAGCACTGATGTATTTCTGCTAATTGAAATTTTAAGGCTTGGGTTTAGTTTTTTAATTTATTTGGGGGAGTGTTATTTTTTTTTAAAACTGCCTTTCAGAATGCTTTTGAAAAGCAATATCAAGATGTTGGGACTTGAATTCATGATCCTGAGATCAAGACCTGAGCTGGGATCAAGAGTCAGACACTTCACTGAGCCACCTAGGCACCCTGAGAAGCAATATTAAGCATATTAAGAAAGAATAGAATAGTAATATCAGTATTAAGAAAGAATGTAGACTGCATTGAGATTTTAGTTGGTAGGAAAAGTGAGAAATAATGAATCCTATGTAACAAGTCAAACTTTAAGAAATACAGCTTACAGAATTATACCTTTTCATTCAGAACGGTTTGACTACCAGGTTCCTGTGAAAATTCCTTGTCCATAAAGGTCATATTCTTTGTAAAGGACATAGGCTTTGAGGCGGTTTGGTAATGGAAGGAAGGACATGAAGACCGGGCAGCGCAGACGTAAGCGCCCCATCCGCTGCCGGATCTTCAGGCGGCACAGATGTCTGAGGGGCCGAGGGTTTGCTAAAACGAGAGAAACACACATTATCTGAAGGAAAAAGAGTTGCTTCATTTGTTAGTGATGTTAGGGTTTAGTCAGCAAATGTGTGTTAAACTTAAGCCACCCAAATTTGCATCTGCGGTGTCTAAATGGAAAAGGTAACAGGGAAACAGCCTTCCCTTCTCCTTGCAGTCCTTCGTGTCGACGTGATTTCAGAACCAGGCCAAGCTAGGAGTCCAAAGACTGGCATCAGTTGTGGGTCTGAAGTCCTTAAATCTACGTGAATTAACCATCCCCTCGCCTTGCCCTGTACCTCAGGGTCAGGCTTAGAACTAAAGATCACCACCCTGTGGAGAAACTAGATAAAAGCAATTCTTCTTGACTCATGTGCTACTACTGCGAAAGAATGTGGTTTGAAGGGCCCTTTGATATTCTCTGCAGGCTTTGATTTTACTTTTTCTCGTCCCTGTTTTCATTGCCATTTCATAGCTTCTAATTCCTGTATCTGCAGTGTTCCATACGATTAGGAGAAAGGTATTACCTGCCATATAATATGTGATTACCTAACAGAGTTTATCTACTGGGAAATGGTGATAAGTACAAATTAAGTGATAAACAGTAACTGTTTCTAGATAGGAATAGTATTTTCCTTGGTTTAAGGAAAGCTTTTAACCAGAAAAGAATGTTTTACAAAGCAAATAAGAATGTAAATACCTAGTAGTATTTTTGGTAAGAATCTTCTACAAGAAAGGATACTCACTCAAGATCAAATGGATTTCTGACCAGAGCCCCTGTTTTTGGAGCACAGCTTTCAACTTTGAACAGATTCGAACTTGATCGACGTAATCAAGCATCACTCGAACAACCTCCCCAGAGAGATGTTGCAGCCACGACAATGTTATTACTTCACAGAACTGAGGAAGAAAATTGGAACTATGAAAGTAAATGAGAAACTTAAGAATCTGTGGGGTTTCGAGCACTCAACTCACAGTCAGGAACCAAGGTCTCAAGTCCCTCATTTATAAACTAAGGCATTGAACAGGGAATTATTTTTTTTTAAGATTCATTTATTTGGGGGGGGGGGGCAGAGGGAGAGAGAATCCTTAAGCAGAATCCCCACTGAGCACAGAGCCTGATGTGGGGCTCGATCCCAGGACCCTGAGATCATGACCTGAGCCAAAATCAAGAGTCGGCTGCTTAACTGACTGAGCCACCCAGGTGCCCCAAGAAAATTATTTCTTAGCTCTAACATTTGGAAAAATATTTACTACTGTATCTTCAGAACTATGTAAGATGTAACCAGGGTGTGAAAGAGATAGTTACCTAATACCTGTCGTCCCCTTTGGTTGGCCACATGGCTATCTGGAATAAAGATCACCTTTCCAGCTTCCTTGCACCTAGACGTGGGCCACCTAACTAAGTTCTAGCCAGTGAGATGAGAGTGGAAGTATGAGCAACCCCCAGAATGCACTTAAAGAAGAGCCAGGTGTGAGCTGCTGCTTTCTGCCTGCCTCCTGGCTGGCTGGAGTGTGGCTGCAAGTTTCTCTTGTGATCGTGGAGCTGTCCAGTTAGAAGGCTGTTTATCTCTGGCCTTTACTTATATGAGTGGGGAATGAGCCATCTTACTAAAGCCACTCTCATTTTGGGTTTTCTATCATTCATGCCTGAAGGATAAGATAGTTTCTGTCTGTAGGTAATTTACACACTCCTAGCAAGGTGCCCATGTAAGAAGTCAAATAGTACTAAATAAAAAGTCAGGAAATAATTCAAGATGATATGTACCTAAATGCCATCTCCTACATTAATTATAACCTAAAAATAATTTACAATATTAAAACCATATGTTGCCTTTCACTTTTTAGAATTGATTCAAAGTGCTTTCTCCATTTCACTGTTTTATTTTTGTTTTGATTTTAATATGAACTCAGGTATTTCTAGTGCATCTACTACCTAGTAGTAGCTAGTAGTACTACTACTGTGCTAAGCACAGATCTCTAAGCTGAGGAAAGTGGTGAGCAGGAGTTTACACTGATGTATTTGTGGAGGAGACACAATCAGAAAATGTTAAGATAATTTCAGAAAGTGGTAAGTGCTATAAAAGAAATGAGCAGCATAATAAGATTACGGATGACAACTACCTTAGATAAGGTAGACGGGAAAGGAAGGGCCTCTTTGAGGAGGTAACACTTGAAACCTGAAAAGTGGCAGCTTTTTGAAAAGTCGGGAGTGCGCTCTAGTTGGGGGAAATAGAAGTGACCAGTTAGGGGGGAAATAGGAGACTGGTGTGATGAAAGCTAGGAGGAAAATGTCTCAAGAAGAAGGAGGTGGTCGAGTCTAAGATGGTGGAGGAGTAGGAGACCTTAGTTTCATCTGGTCCCAGGAATTCAGCTAGATAGCTATCAAATCATTCTGAACACCTGTGAACTCAACCAGAGACCTAAGAAAAGAATAACTGCAACTCTACAAATAGAAAAGTGACAACTTTCTGCAAGAATGACAAGACAGAAAAACTCACCTCAAAGAAAAGAACAAGAGGCAGGACCAACTGCCAGGGTCCTAATCAGCATGGAGAGAAGTAAGAACTCTATTGAAACTAGAGTTGAGAATAGTATAAAGAATTCTAGCTGGGCTTGAAAAAAAAAGCATAGGAGATACTACAGAATCCGTTTCTGGAGAAATAAGAGAACTAAAATCTAATCAAGTCATCATCAAAAAGGCTATTAATGAGATGCAATAAAAAATGGAGGCTCTAACTGCTAGGATAAATGAGGCAAAAGAGAGAATTAGTGATATAGAATACAAAATGATGGAGAATAAAGAAGCGGAGAAAAAGATAAACAACTACTGGATCATGAAGGGGGAATTCTAGAGATAAGTGATACCATAAAGTGAAACAATATTACAATAATTGGGATCCCAGAAGAAGAGGAAAGAGAGAAAGAGGTGCAGAAGGTATATTGGAACAAATTATAGCAGAGAACTTTCCTAATCTGGGGAAGGAAACAGGCATTCAAGTCCAGGAGGCACAGAGAACCCCCCTCAAAATCAATAAAAATAGGTCAACACAGGGGCGCCTGGGTGGCTCAGTTGGTTAAGTGACTGCCTTTGGCTCAGGTCATGATCCTGGAGTCCCAGGATCGAGTCCCGCATCGGGCTCCCTGCTCGGCAGGGAGTCTGCTTCTCCCTCTGACCCTCCCCCATCTCATGCTCTCTCTATCTCATTCTCTCTCTCAAATAAATAAAAATCTTTAAAAAAAAAATAGGTCAACACCCTGACATATAATAGTGAAACTTGCAAATCTCAGAGACAAAGAGAAAATCCTGAAAGCAGCTCTGGACAAGAGGCCTGTAACCTACAAGGGTACAAACATTAGACTGGCAGTGGACCTATCCACAAACCTGGCAGGCCAGAAAGGACTGGCATTATATATTCAGGGTGCTAAATGAGAAAAATATGCAGCCAAAATTACTTAATTGAGCTAGATGCCATTCAAAATAGAAGGAGAGAGAAAAAGCTTCCAGGACAAACAGAAACTAAAAGCATTTGTGATCATTAAACCAGCCCTGCAAGGAATATTGAAGGGGATCCTTTAAGTGAAAAGAGAGCCCAAAAGTAACACAGACCAGAAAGGAACAGAGACAATATACAGAAACAGAGACTTTATGGGTAATACAATAGCACTAAATTCATATCTTTCAATAGTTACTGTGAATGTAGATGGGCTAAATGCCCCAATAAAAAGACACAGGGTATCAGATTGGATAAAAAAGCAAGACCCATCAATATGCTGTCTGCAAGAGACTCATTTTAGACCCAAAGACACCTCCAGATTGAAAGTGAGGGGGTGGAAAACCACTGATCATGCTAATGGACTTCAAAAGAAAGCTGGGGTAGCCATCCTTATATCAGACAAATTAGATTTAAACCAAAGACTATAATAAGAGATGAGGAAGGACACTATATCATAATTAAAGGGTCTATTGAACAAGATCTAACAATTGTAAATATTTATACCCCTAACATGGGAGCAGACATTATATAAACCAATTAATAACAAAATTAAAGAAACACATTGATAATAATATAATGTCGGGGGACTTTAACACCCCCCTCACTGCAATGGACAGATCATCTAAGCAGAAGATGAACAAGGAAACAAGAACTCTGAATGACACACCGGACCAGACGGACTTCACAGATACATTCAGAGCATTCCATCCTAAAGCAACAGAATACACATTCTTCTTGAGTGCACATGGAACATTCTCCAGAACAGATCACATACTGGGTCACAAATCGAGTCTCAACCAGTACCAAAAGATTGGGATCATTCCCTGCATATTTTCGGACCACAACGCTTTGGAACTGGAACTCAATCACAAGAGAAAATTTGGAAAGAACTCAAATACAGGGACACCTGGGTGGCTCGGTTAAGCGTCTGCCTTTGGCTCAGGTCATGATTCCAGAGTCTTCATGCAGCGGGGAGCCTGCTTCTACCTCTGCCTGCCACTCCCCTTGCTTGTGTGTGTGCGCACATGCATGCGTGCTCTCTCTCTGACAAAAAAAAAAAAAAAAAAAAAAACTCTTCACAGTGTAGGGATAGAGGGAACATACCTCTGTATCATAAAAGCCATCTACAAAAAGCCCACAGAAAATATCATTCTCAATGGAGAAAAACTGAGAGCTTTCCCCCTAAGGTCAGGAACACGGCAGGGATGTCCACTATCACCACTGCTATTCAACATAGTATTAGAAGTCCTAGCCACAGCAATCAGACAACAAAAAGAAATAAAAGGCATCCAAATCGGCAAAGAAGAAGTCAAACTCTCACTCTTTGCAGATGATATGATACTCTATGTGGAAAACCCCAAAGACTCCACCCTAAAATTGCTAGAACTCATACAGGAATTCAGCAAAGTGGCAGGATATAAAATCAATGCACAGAAATCATTTGTATTCTATATACTAACAGTGAGACAGAAGAAAGAGAAATTAAGGCGTCAATCCCATTTATAATTACACCAAAACCATAAGATACCTGGGAATAAATCTAACCAAAGAGTCAAAGGATCTGTACTCAGAAAACTATAGAATACTCATGAAAGAAATCGAAAAATGTTCCATGCTCATGGATTAGAGGAACAAATATTGTTAAAATGTCTATGCTACCTAACAAACAATGAACCATGGAACACTACATCAAAAACTAATGATGTAATGTATGGTGATTAACATAACAACAAAAAATTTTTAAAAATGTCTATGGTACCTAGAACAATCTATACATTCAGTGCAATCTCTATCAAAATACCATCAACTTTTTTCACAGAGCTGAACAAATAATCCTAAAATTTGTATGGAACCAGAAAAGACTCCAAATAGCCAAAGAAATGTTGAAAAAGAAAACCAAAGCTTGTGGCATCACAATTCCAGACTTCAAGCTCTATTACAAAGCTATAATCATCAAGACAGCATGGTCCTGACACAAAAACAGACACATAGATCAATGAACAGAACAGAGAGCCCGGAAATGGACCCTCAACAATCTGGTCAGCTAATCTTTGACAAAGCAGGAAAGAATATCCAATGGAAAAAAGACAGTCTCTTCAACAAATGGGGCTGGGAAAATTGGACAGCCACATCCAGAAGAATGAAACTGGACCATTTTTTTACACCATACACAAAAATAAACTTAAAATGGATGAAAGACCTAAATGTGAGACAGGAATCCATCAAAATCCTAGAGGAGAACACAGGCAGCAACTTCTGTGACCTTGGCCACAGCAACTTCTTCCTAGAAACATCACCAAAGGCAAGGGAAACAAAGGCAAAAATGAACTATTGGGACCTCATCAAGATAAAAATCTTTGGCACAGCAAAGGAAACAGTTGAGAAAACCAAAAGACAACTGACAGAATGGGAGAAGATATTTTCAAATGACATATCAGATAAAGGGCTAGTATCCAAAATCTATAAAGAACTTATCAAACTCAACACCCAAAGAACAAATTATCCAGTCAAGAAATGGGCAGAAGACATGAACAGACATTTCTGCAAAGAAGACATCCAAATGGCCTACAGACACATGAAAAAGTTTCAACATCGCTCGGCATCAGGGAAATCCAAATCAAAACCTCAATGAGATACCACCTCACACCAGTCAGAATGGCTAAAATTAACAAGTCAGGAAACGACAGATGTTTGCGGGGATGCGGAGAAAGGGGAACCCTCCTACCCTGTTGGTGGGAATGCAAGCTGGTGCAGCCACTCTGGAAAACAGTAAGGAGGTTCTTCAAAAAGTTGAAAATAGAGCTACCATATGATCCAGCAATTGCACTACTGGGTCTTTACCCCAAAAATACAAATGTAGGGATCCGAAGGGGTACATCACCCTGATGTTTATAGCAGCAATGTCCACAATAGCCAAACTATGGAAAGAGTCCAGATGTCCATTGACATATGAATGGATAAAGAATATGTGAGATATATATATATTTATATATACACACACACACACACACAATGGGATACTACTCAGCCATCAAAAATTTGAAATCTTGCCATTTGTAAACAATGTGGATGGAACTAGAGGGTATTATGCTAAGTGAAATAAGTCAATCAGAGAAAGACAACTATCGTATAATCTCATATGTGGAATTTAAGAAACAAAACAGAGGATCATAGGGGAAGAGAGAAAAAAATAAAACAAGACAAAATCAGAGAGGGAGACAAACCATAAGAGACTCTTAATCATAGGAAACAAACAGGGTTGCTAGGGGGTGGGGGGATGGGGTAACTGGGTGATGGACATTAAGGAGGGCACCTGATGTAATGAGCACTGGGTATTATATAAGACTGATGAATCACTGACCTCTACCTCTGAAACTAATAATTCATTATATGTTAATTAATTGAATTTAAATTAAAAAAATAAGTAGAGGTGGTCAACTATTTATTGTGATTCCTTTTTCATCAAAAAGGTGACCAAAGAGGGGGTGCCTAGGTGGCTCAGTCAGTTGAGCGTCTGCCTTCGGCTCAGGTCATGATCTCAGGGTCCTGGGATTGAGCCCTGTGTCGGACTCCCTGCTCAGTGGGGAGTCTGCTTCTCCCTCTGCCCTTCCCCCTTCTCGAGCTCTCTCTCTCTCAAATAAATAAATCTTAAAAAAAAAAAGGTGACCAAAGAGACCTATTTAATCAAATTTTAGAGCTAAAAGAGATAGCCAAGAACCAAGGAGTATGGGTATATCAGTACCGCAGAAATGTTTTAGCTAGGTTACTCACCCCTTCAAAGAAAAAGCGTAATTAGTTTATAAGACCACATTCATTTTTAAAACCTTACTCAGATGCTACTTCATTTGTGAAATTCCCCAGGTAAAGTTAAATCACTTTCCCTCTGAACGGTTTCTGTACCTTTTACATCTCTTTATCATGTCTATTTTACATATTAAAACCTTTTCAACTATGAGCTTCTGGAAAGAATGGACGGAGCCTTATCTATTGTTGTAGTTCAGGGCCACCAGTAACGACTATATGAGTTGGTACAGTACTGTGCACTTACCATAGTATCTTTGATGACTGTAGATGTCCAGCCTTCAAAAGTATAGCAAGGATGAACTTTGTCTCCATGAGGACAATCAAAGCATCGCTCTACGTCATACCCGTAATTCAACAGCATCCTGAGCATGACTTCATCTTTCAGTGTGTATTGCAGTGCTGATGGGAAATGTAAAGGGTTGACTCTGCAGAAATAATTGACGTTGGCCCCATGCCGTAGCAGCAGACTTATCAGCTCATAGTTGCCCATCCGTAGAGCTATCTGGAGGCAGTTAACTGGGTCTTGGTTAGGCAGAGCTCCGGCACTCAGAAGCAGCTTAACTGAAGAGAGGTCACCATTTGATACAGCAAAATACAAAGCTGACTTCCTGTGGTCATCATAGTGTTTGCGAATTCTCTGATCTAGCATGAAATTTACATCAAATCCCGCCTGGATGAGGAGTCCCAGGCATTCGGGGTGTGCCCCTGCTGCTGCACAGTGGACGGGACTGATGCCACTCCGCTTAATGGCAGCAAGATCTGTCACTGGAACCAAAATCTTTAGGGCTCTGAGAAAGAATTTCAAAGTGCATTTAAAACATTGTTTTTGTTAAGACACAGCATTAACCTGTTTACAATGGTTTTATACTAGTACCAGATGGTATTCATATCAGGTGGCATTAGGACCCCCCAACCAAAAAGTACATAATCCCTGTATCCAAAAGCTCAGATACTTAGTAAAGTTAAATGAAACTAGTGTCTAGATACAAAACTCGGAATTAGCCTAATCAGTGAGACCTGGGGTTCCCCATATTGCCCAAGGACCTGGTAATAAAGTAGTTTTATGTCTCGTTCGTGGCTATAGAGGATGCCTGCCTTCACCACTTTCTAGCTGGTGGAGAATTTCCTATCTTTAGAAGGTATGTTGGAATTCTAGGATCAGAGATGAAGTAATACAGAGTTCCCAGAAGCTGCCCCGAAAACCCCCCATAGCTCTTACTATTTCTATCAGCACTAATGTCAGTGAACTTACAACAAGTGGCCTCTGTCAGCTGCCACATGAATGGGCAGGTGGCCCGAATTCTTGGGGATGTTGGCATCAGCTCCATGCTCTAGTAGAAGAGCCACAGAGTCTGGATTTCCTCCACTAGCGGCCTCAAGTAAGATGGAAGAAGAGTCTGAGGCCTGACCAAGAGCATTAGCTCCTAAAAGGAGAAAAAGTCTTGTTATGCAAAAAAAGTCTTTTCCACTGTATTGCTTATGCATTCTTAATATATCAGCACTACCCAGAAGCAATTATTAAGAAGCCACTTTAGCAAAGCACTGCAAATCGAAGAAATAAAAAATGTACCTCCTGCTCTCAGCCAGTTTATAATGTAGTTGGGAAAGGAAGAAATGGTGCAAACAGTCTCTAACTTATGAGTAAGTTGGCTTTCAGAGGGATTTTATAAGTTATTCGTTTGGAACTTGAAGATTCCAGGAGAAATAATTTTATAAAAGGTGATTTTATTTCCAGACCCACCTATAAAAGCCCACTTACGCCATACTTATATATAGGATGGTACCAACAATCCTGTTGGACAGGAGCACCCGGCCATCTGTTGATGTCATGGTGGAGAATGGCATTTCTCCTGTTTTAACATGTTCTTAGCGGGCTGTTCATAGCAAGACACACTGTAGTTGGTTGTAGTTGAAGCTGGGGACTTAGAGTTAACAGGATACATTGTAGCGCCCATAGGACGCTGAGTGCCATGTGATGGTGTGGATGGTAAGAGTACAAGTATAGGCAAAATGTCCTCAGTTCCAGATTTTGAGGGGAACTGGATGGTGAAGGAAGGAGAAAGGTGTTTTGGGTCAGTTGCAGAAGGCCTCTCAGTAAAATGGGTTTTGAAGAAAGAGTAGCCTTTGAAAGGACAAAGGGCAAGGGGAGCATCCTGGGCACATTCACAGCACATATAAAACAGAGGTAGTGGCTTTAAATTAGTGGAAACTCCACAGTCATCAGAATATATTGGCTGCCCAAGAACCCCATTCCTAGAATGCATGAAGAAAGGTCTAATAAACCTCCATGGAAAGAGTGGTCATTATGTACAGGTTCCTCTATGTGCATAATTTCCAAACTTCCCATCAATCCTAACAAGTAGATGCCAGTATCTCCATTCTAAAGATGAAAAAACCGAGGTTCATGGAGGTTAGGTGACTTCCCCAGAGATGCACAGCTGGTAAGCAAGGTAGTCAGGATTCACATGCAGGTGGGCCAGACCCAGGGCCTGTTTCTATGAGGCCCTGTTGCCACTCTAGGAAGGCAGGGTGGTGAAGTAGTGTGACTCGGAGTGAGACAGACGTGGGTTCAAATCTTGGCTCTGCCATTTCCTAGCTGTGTCACTTTGTGCAAATTACTTCATAAGGGAGTTACCTCAGGGAAATACCTCACTGAGGTCAACTGATGCTGGTTTCTTTTAAGAGTTAAGGATTTAAAACCGGGTGCCTCTCCTCTTTCGTTGCCTTTTTTTTTGTATAGATGAAGGATCCAGTGTTTACATGACTTTAGACATCTCTGATATTGCTTATTTAAAACATCTTACTTAAAACGTCTTATGGCCAATGATTGAAAACTACAACAGCCTCCCCTGTATGATGGGAAAGTTCCAGGTAAGTCTTAAAAAGCAGAAAGTTGTTCTTAAAAACAGGAGACCCTGTAGTCTAGAATATTGGAGACCAGGACCATATACTGTTAAAGAAAGAAATAAGGCTTCTGGACAGGAAGGAGAATAAAGAAAGTAAATCTAATATTGGGACTTTATTAAATCTTGGTAAAGATTTGCTTCTTTGACAAAAAGCTCTAGATCATACATTGCTTTATCAATGGAGGGTCTCCTCAAAGACAATAAATGTCAAAGTTCTCTGAGTCAAGGTCTCTGCCAGTTAAGTCAGGATGTCGAATTGGCGGCAGGGGAGGGTGTGTTTAAAGGAAGTCCTCCAACTGGTATCATCTCTAGCTCTCTTTCCTTAGGTGTAAAATGAGGACAGTGCCTACTTCATAGGGTTTTAGAAGATCACATGAAGCAGCATAGGTAGCTTAATGGATGGTACTTAGAAAGTACTCAATAAATCTAAGTTGCCTTCCCCTTCTCTCAGCTGTGGTTATTACCGGAGAGAGAACTGGGACCCAGAGAGAAGCAACCAGGAAGCAGTTCCTAACAACGGAAACATTTGATAACACACTGGACTGCCCCATGACTTAGCTTAGCAGAGACAACCTATGGGGGGGGGGGTGATGTGGGGTCTTCTGTTCTGTGAATCTAGAAAAGCACAACACATAAAAAATTAAACTAAACAACAACAACAAAAAAACAGCCATCCTCCGCATGGTTGGGGAACATTATATAAAAGAGTAACCTGAATCCTAGTAATCTTACGGAAATTACTTCACATCGAAGGAGAAATATTCAATCTCTATTTTAGGCCTTTATTAGCCAATATTAAGACATGCTTTCATCAAATATTTGTGTTAGGCTTAAATAAAATGTTAACTTCTGTTATTCTGAAGCTCTCCATGAAAAGGAGGACGCTTGCATCATGTTACCCCTTGGGGGTGTGCTGACAGTATAGAAAATCTTGCCTTTCTGCAGTAACATTTCCATGATTTCAGTGTGTCCACTTTGGGCAGCAAGAGCCAGAGGAGTGAATCCGTAGGAGCTCTGTGGGTCAGGGTGTGCCCCAGAAACCAACATCAGCTTCACTATGTCCTGCCTGCCCAGTCTGGCTGCTTCATGGAGAGCTGTCCTTCCGTTGGTACACCGCAGATTCACGTCTGCCCCAGAGCTGATGAGCAAGGCGGCCATCTCATAGGAGTTGCGCAGAACAGCTGGGAAATTAGAGGTGAAACAGGCATCATGTTCACCGGGAAATTATGGCCACAGTAGCTTATTAGCCAGTGCCCCTTGGGCTTCTTAAGAAGCTCTTCCTACCTACTCCCATGCGCCAGCATTTTGTATTTAGGAAACAGATTGTAAAATGAGGCTTATATCCAATAATATTAATAGTGTTTTACATCGATAGCCCATTGGCTTTTCTATAAGCCATGAACAATTATTGTCTCCTGCCTGCTCATGTGGCTGAAAAACATGAACATATAAAATTTTCATTTATCATTTTTATGTTCTTCCCTCAAGAAAATGGGAACTTAAGTACCCAATATAGTCCTAGAAGTGCTTTTAAGTGCTTTAAACAAAGAAAAACAAAACCAGCAATAATTAGGAAATTATTTTTTATTTTTTTAGAGAGAGAGAGAGAGAGCGTGCCCGAGCAGAGAGGCAGAGGGAGAGGGAGAGAGAGAATCGCAAGCAGGCTCCATGCTCAGCTCATAGTCCAACTTGGGGCTCAGTCTCATGACCCCGAGATCATGACCTGAGCCGAAATCAAGAGTCGGATGTTGAACTGACTGAGCCACCCAGGCGCCCCAGGAAATTATTTTTAACCTCATGTTTTGTTAAAATTTTCTAACTGGCTTTTCTGCATTTATGCTGTTATCATTCACATTTGGATGATAATCTTTAAGTCCTTCAAGATTCTGTGCCTGGGTGGCCCAGTCAGTTAAGCGACTGACTCTTGGTTTCGGCTCGGGTCATGATCTCAGGGTCCTGGGATCAAGCCCCATGTCTGGCCCCATGCTCAGCTCGGAGTCTGCTTGAACTTCTCTCCCTCTCTCTCCCTCTGCCCCTCTGGCTGATGTGCAGGCGCTATCTCTGTCTCTCAAATAAATCTTTCAAAAAATATGTATCCATCTCCCTATCCATGTGTTAATTATTGGCACCCACTGTGTGTGAGGAGTCTTGCTAGGTGCCAGATGTTGAATCAGTGTGAATTCTCTTTGTAACCATTTATAATGTGCCATGGAAAGTGCTTTAGGACTAGAAATACAGAGTGCCAAGCGTGTTGAGTCTTTCTTAACTCATTGAGCTGGCATTAGTGTGCACTTTGATTCTGGAAACTCATATCCTTTGTTTTAGGAAATCATTTTCTTATTCATTGATGATATATCACCTCCATCTTCTCTGTTCTCTTTCTAGCATTTCTGAGATTCACATGTTGCTCCTCTTAGAGAGTTTCTTTTTCTTTCCTATTTCCCATTTCTTCTTCTGGAAGTTTTCCTAAACTTTATCTCCCAGCATTTGTTTTGAGTTTTATACTTTAGCTACCATTTTTGATTTTCAAGAATATTTTTGTTGTTTTGTTCAATTTTTTTGCAATGTCCTGTTATTTCATTACTTTTCACTAATTTCTCTAACTTGATCATAATTTCCCCCTACATTTTATTTTCCCTCAATAGTCTGTCACGTCCAAGTTGCTTATCTCTGTTGAAGACTTTTCTCAGAGAGTCCTTGTCGGTCTGCTCATGATGAAATAGTTGGGGACTGAAAAGCTGAATGGGGATCCTAAACGTTCGGAGTAGCTCTTGGACTGTGTTCCTCACTGTGTATTGATGTGCCTGGGCCATTTGTTGGGGAGCCCCCAATTTCAGTCTCTTGTTCTTTCTTTTGGGGTATATCAAATTCCCCAGAGAAGCCTCCTCTTGGAAGGTAGAGTTCTGGCTGTGGGCTTTCTGGAATCCTGGTGGAAGAGGAGGGCTGGGAGGTCTCAGCCTGTGTTTGCTTAATTTCTCCCGTGTTTTCAGTCTGGTACCCCCACCATTGCCGAGCATCCCCCCAGTCCAGAGAGTCAGAATTCGGGTGGGGTGGGAGAAGAGATCTGTAGCTCTGGCTACTTGTTCCTTAATAGTGTTCTAGCAATCCTCCTATATTAGCTGCTTGTCCTTCATCTGGGCTCCACGAGATAACCATCACCAACAACTTTTGGGCCTTTTGATATAATTGTGTTGCTTTCCCCATGAGCAAGTTAAGATTTGGCTTTCTTGTCACTGACTACTCATCCACCTGCTCTCCAGGCTTTAAAAAACTATGTTGCTGTCGCCTCCTCTCCTATTCTTCTCACTCTTTTGTATCTTACCTCTTTAAAACAATTTCTTAACTATAATTGTAGTGAAGACTCAGGAGAGAGCAAAATCAGCCATTCGTATTCAATCAGCCATCGGCTGTCTCTTCTTACTCTGCTCACCTCTTATATTTCTTACACCCGAATTCACTGGCTAAGGCACTGTGCAAAATGATCAGCTCATTGGCAGAGAGTTTGCACCAGGCCACCCCATGGGCCAGTCTATAGAAAGCTTCAGGACGGTCAGGTACCCATGTCTGGTCAGTTGGAACCAGAAAGACAGCCCTGCAAATATGCACAAAAAGCTGCCTTGCCATTTGCCACAACATGGACGGAGCTATAGAGTACTATGCTAAGAGAAATCAGGGGAAGACAAGTACCATATGACTTCACTCATACGTGGAATTTCAGAAACAAAACAAATGAGCAAAGGAGTGGGGGGAAGGAGAGAGAAAGAGGCAAACGAAGAAACAGACGCTTAATAGAGAACACACGGATGGTTACCAGAGGGGAGGGGAGAGGGGAGATGGATGAAATGGGGGATGGGGATGAAGGGGTGCACTTGTCATGATGAGCACCGCGTGATGTACGGAAGTGTTGAATCACCATGTTGTTCACCTGAAACTAATATAGCACTGTATATTAACTGGAATTAAAATAAAAACTAAAAAAAAAAAAAAGTTGCCTTTGAAACGTGTGGGCATAGAGGACACTCAGAATCACGGACTGTTTTCCAGAGACAAGGTATCAGTTTACCTGTAAGAAGAGGCGAATTGCCTTCAGAATTCTTGGCATTCGGATTGCAGCCACTGAGAAGAAGAAAATGGGCATTTTCCAAGAGGCAAGTGCTGACAGCCAAAAAAAGTGGCGTTTCACCGTTGTGCGTGGTTTGCTCCCACATGCTGGGTTTTGAAGCTGAAATAAATCCATTAGCCCACACAGGTTAACATAAAGAAATAAGTTTTACATTAATTTCTCAGAAGCATCAGGAAGAGTTGTAAAGGGAATTTACCTTTCAGGGTTATTTCCAAAATGTCCTTATTTAACTGCACTGCAGCCTTATGCAGAGGAAGCCAACCTATCCCATCTGCTTCATCAAAAGCAGAATGGTGCTTGGTCAAGTGTGACAGTGCATCTCCCTTACCTATTGACAAGTCGAATGGGAACAGATTCACATTTGGCGCACACACACACACACACACACACAAGGCAGCCCATGCTTCTGAAGTCCACCATCGAGCTTAGTGCACGAGATGACAGAGTTCTAGCCCCACGCTTTATGAGAGACATGTTAGAATGGCATGGGAGGAGAAGCAGTAAGACCTTTCACTTGCGCTCCCTATCCCCCGGGGCCTGTGGCTGCCCCCTCGGGTTGTCACATAGCTCAGTCTGCCCAGGAGCCCAGCAGCGCTCTGCTAAGTTGTGCTGTGGTACTTTCTCGCAGGTCTGGAGAATTAGCGGTGGGCCCCACAGTGTTGAGCATTTGGGAGAACCTGCTTCTGGGCGTCCTGAACTTAGCGGGGTAGTGCCGCCGTGTCAACATCCCACCGTACCAGGAGCCGGAGGGGATAGAATAGGAAGAGTACTTAACTGCCTCTATTGTTTCAATTATCTTCTTGTAGTCCGAGCTCAAAAAGGAATGGAAGCTGCATAGAAAACAAATATATATGTAAGCCCCAAACTGAGGGAAAAACGAAGGCATTTGATAAAAACACAAAGGGTAAAGGCAATTGACATTAGCCAAGGATGAACTTTTATATGAGGCAGTTACTGAGGCTTCATGGAAATACTTCCACAGTATAATGTGACCCGAAACGCGCTCCAGGAAAACTGCTCTCCCGTGTCTGTCTTTCTGGGATGGGGGAGGGGGGCATTCATTATTCCATCTGTCTTAAGTAGCGTTTCCTAATTCCTTCAAGTGCCTGACCAAGTCAGCAAGCCTTCCTATGTACCATATAACTCTTGCGAGTCTAACGACTGACATTTATACCTACAGTTAATTTTAATTTTTCTGAAACATTTCAATCATCAAAATCTTATGCCTTTCAACCTAAAATCATGACTTAATTACTGAATGAACTTAAAAATTTTTCATCACAAGGTTAAAAGAACAGATCATCTAAGAAACCCAATTTCTTTACAAAACTTTAAAGATGACTTTAAAGATTATTCCTAAATGTAACACAAACATGTAGGAATAGTGTGGTAAAGAAAGTCTAAATAGCTTCAGACTTTGAAGCCAGACTGCCTGCCTCTCACTAGCCCTGGGACCCTGGGTAACACTTACCTGTCTCCTCATCTCTACGTGGGGATAATAGGACTTAACCACATAGGTAATGAGAATCAAATTTAAATGAGTCAAAATTTGTGAAATGCTTAAAATAGTGTGGCACAAAGTGATCAGTCCATGAGTTTGTTACTTAAAAAAAAAAAAACAGTTTTAGCGTACTTCAACATCTCTACATTTAATTATAAAATCTCTTGGAGTTAAAACACATTTATCCAGTTTTACGTCCAGCAGGCAAAAAGAGGTCACCATCCCAAGCAAACAGGGTTTATCACCCCTGAAAAACAATAGTAACTACTTGGGGGTGAGGCTGCAGATCAGCCAGAGAGCATCTGAGCAGGTGTCCTGGCTGTGGATGGTCCACCTCTAGCGCGATCCTTTTACACCACGGAGGGACCTGTGGGGTCCTTTCCTAGTGTTGTCATTTACAGAACTCTGAATATACACCCTTCAGAAAGGGTTAGTTTCTTTCTGGGTTTAAGTTTACATAATTCCTCCTTTTGATTTGAATAAAGACTGGACCTTACCCCATCTTCCCACTGAGGTTGAGGATAATTTTCTATGTGTATTGGTTGGATTTATGCATTCCCTTGGCTCCCCAAAGACAAGATGCATTAGGGTTCTCTAGTGTTTCATATCCTTGTGCGTTTTTTCTCATTTCCAGCCTGCAAGTTCTCAGCCAGAGTTGCTGCTAATCTCCTTCAACCGTTTACTCCCTAATTACATTCTGAATTATTTCCAAATTTCCCTGTCTGGCTGGTGAGACATCAAGTCTCATAGATATTTAAATGACAGCTCCTTGGATTTTGACCCTCTCTCCTGTTTTTATCACAACACCAGAACTGTGCTAATGACACGTCTCAACTGTTGAATCCTCACACCACATCGCCACTGCGATCCCGTTACCTCTGATCTGCAGACGCCTGCTGTGGAGTGCTCAGCTGGTGACGGTCCTGTATGCTCTGCTGGATGATGAGCTGGGTATCCAAGTCCTCCTCTGTGTCTTCATCACTCGTGTAATTATCCATGTGGAACGCTGACAGATTTCAAGTCAGAATGAATTAAAAATATTTTTCCAGTTGTGAAAACAAGATAATCAAATACTTAAAATTACAAACAAAATTCAGAGAACTACAAAACTGATAGGATTAAGAAAATGCAAAATTTAGAAAAAATATTCATTAAAATTTTTCCCCGTAAATTTAAAATAGTTTTCTGAACTGCCACAAATTCAACATAAATTTGAAGTTTCCATGAGTAGCTATTTTTTAAAGCCTATTCAGGAAAAACAACCTTTCATATAAAACTTAGGTCAGTGCCGTTTTAACTATGAAAATAAGGTCATTTTTTTCTCAGTCATTGTAGCACGCACCCAAAAGAACATCTTTATGCTGAAAATACAGTAAATACTAAAAACAAACATATTATAGGACTATATGTACTCTTATAATACAACATGTAACAGTAACAGTGGTAGTAGAAAACAATGTATTTTATTAGGCAATATCTCAATGGTTTTAAAAGAACATTTCTGTTTTAGCATAGAATAGGTTTGATCACATACCAAGGACTTTTTACCTTCTGTTATATCCTTTAGGAGAGCACGGAAATTTTCACTGTCAAAGATTAGCACATCAGAATTTTCATTTATATTTAGGATCTCCACTCCCCCGTAGGGACCATTCCATTAATAGCTTTACTATAAATACCTGATCATAAGACAGTCTGGCATATTCTCCTTATTTTTTTTTACATGTGGTTTAGCTCTCTTTGGAAACATGATCTCTTGTCTTCACTGCTGTATTCATCAAACTTAAAGGACTAAACATTTTATTCCTGGTATAAAATGCTTTTGCAGGGGGTTGGCTGTGTGAAGTGAATCCATTCTCTTAAGACTCATGCACATAGCCACTGCAGACCAGAATCAATTTTCCACTTGAGAGGCCATGTTTCTCTGACCAATTTATCAAAGGGACTGTCCCAACCACCCTGATTCACTGGGTAGCTGCACCTACATTTTCTCTGGGTTACAGAGCTGCAGCCTAAAGTGTCCTGGGGGGGCGCCTGGGTGGCTCAGCCGTTAAGCGTCTGCCTTCGGCTCAGGTCATGATCTCAGGGTCCTGGGATCGAGCCCCACATCGGGCTCCCTGCTCCGCGGGAAGCCTGCTTCTCCCTCCCCCACTCCCCCTGCTTGTGTTCCCTCTCTCGCTGTGTCTCTCTCTGTCAAATAAATAAATAAAATCTTTAAAAAAAAAAAAAAAAAAAAAAAATAAAGTGTCCTGGGAATCCCAAGGAAGGAATTAATTCCACACAGGTAATAAAATTTTGACTATAGTTTTGTTTTGTTGAAATGTTTTAAAATTGTTAATCTATACTATTAAGAATATATGTTAAATAGTAAGAATATTAACTATTAAACATAACAAAGAGACACTTGGCATTTCAATCAAACACAGAATCAGTGCCAAGCAGCACAATATACGCAGCTGGGTGTGTAGACCTGCCCCCAGCCATCCACTGCCTTTGTACGCAAACTTCACTGTGTGAGTTAACTTCCCTCGACACTGTGAGCCATGGAGCTAATGCTGTAAAAGTGTGATGTAAAGGGTTTAGTTCTGGAATTGATATTTTCCTTATTTAGAATCACCTCTGGTAGGTGAGTGGAAAGTCAACTATTACTGAAGCTGAAGAAATGACTTAACACTTGTGAAAACATGTTTTCTGATATTAAGTTTTATCCGGTTAGTCTCCCCAAATCTGTTTTTCACCTACATGTCAGGTAAATAAACGTTTCAAAGGTTTCTCATATGCTTCAAAGAAACATTTCTCTTCATGTTTTCTAGAAGGGCTGTATTCCAGTCAAGCAAGAGTGGTACATCAGGGAGGAGGACTGTGAAAAGACCATTTAAAAGAAAGACACATGGGGCGCCTGGGTGGCTCAGCCGGCTGAGCATCTTGATCTCAGCTCAGGTCTTGATCTTGGGGTCGTGAGTTCAAGCATTGTGTTGGACTCCACACTGGGCGTAGAGCCTACTTAAAAAAAAAAAAAAAAAAAAAAGAATGACACAAAGATACTTGGTTCTATAATATATATATTTTGAAGTAAGTGAAGACAACACAGATTTTTTTTAAAATGTCTTTCAGATGTTTTCTTAAGTTTGTCCAATTTAGTTATCCAACTGACAAAGCAAGGCAACCCCACGCTTGATCCAGTGTTGAGTGGGTTGGTCCGTCTTTAACAACATTGCAATAACAAAGTTAGTGGAATGTCCTGTAGTGGAAAGAGTTCCTTTACGTTCACTTGTCTTGTAGAGGGGACAGATGTAGGCATTCGACTTCACAATCTGAGACTTTTTGGCTTGGAAAAGAAAGAAATACATTCATTTGGTAAAGGGAAAACAGCCCCTGGGACTAAAAGAACAACTATTTTAGTACTAAATCTAAGATTATGATTATAATATTTGAACATTTCAATGTTGTTATTGTTGTATATTGTTATATACCATTGGTATATAATTATGGCTGTGAAACAAGACAAGTGATTTCATATGGTGCATGATTCTCGGTTTAGAGGATAGGAATCGATTCTAAGTCCTGATAACTTAGCAGGCATGAAAACACTCAAGAGGACTTGGGAGAGGAGGAGAAGGTAGGGAAGAAGGAATAAAATACAGCACAGGTAAAGAGGCAGATATAAAAAGAGAGGACACTGCTGCTTAGAGCCCGAATACAAGAAATGGATAAATCAGAAGAAGCGGAAGTTACTATTTGCTTTCAGCAGGTTATTACTAGGGAAGACACACCAACTCTTACCTACTCACAGAAAGAACCCACATATTATCCTTGAAAAGCCTGATATGAGCTATAAGGAGTGTTTCTAAACTAAGGCTACATTTCTCATAGTTACAATTGAACTGCGTTAATAATGAAAATACTTAATGGGTTAGGTGGTGATTGTGGATGATTTGGAAATGTTTCCATTGATAATTATCAGAGAACAAAAACACTAGAGAAGGAAGAAAAAACAAAAGAATGAGCCTCATTTGTTCAGACTCGAGGAAAAATGATGGTAGCAGAAGAAGGGAAGGAGTGAGAAGCTTTCCCAGGAGAGCAGAGTCGGCCTCCAGCCCCTGTGCCTTGCAGGTCTGTGCCTTCGGGCACCTGTCTGGCTCTTGGGCCTAGGAGTTTCCCATAGCCAGAAGACTCTAGCCACCAGCCGTGTGTTTCTGAGAGGTGTGCAAAGGCATTTCAGAATCAAAATATTGATGGAAAGCCCCGGACTCTGGAAAAGTAGAAGTGTGGGGGAGGGGCAGAGAAAATGTTGCATCCCATGGGATAGGAGCAAAAAGAGGCATGATGATATGCCCAGAATAACATGAATGCAACACGAAACAGGGGAACAATATATTTCCAATGTAAACATTAAGTCACTGTTTATTGTAATCGAACAAAGTCTTAATAGGTTTGAACAGAGACTTAATTGGGGGAGCCATTAAAAATACCCCTCTCTAAAACTCTTAAGAAATTTTGTTAGAAGTAGACTTACTTGGTTTGATCCATATGATGGGCATCAGGTCAAACAGAAGTTTGGGGTGTTGTTCGGCAAGCAGTCCACTGTGAGGAAAAATTGACATGTTTATTAGAAATAAGATGAAATTTGCTTCTAGAAATTGCTACTTAGATACTGGCTTTTAATACAAGAGAGGACCAGAAATATGCAGAGAAAGAAATATAAAACAAAACAAAACAAAGCCAAGGAAGAGGCAATGAATAATTGAAAGAAACGAAAGATAATAATGGCAAGGCAATGTGTACAAACAGTGGAAAAATATCAATTCCTGTCACTTAAAAAAAAAAAAGATTTATTTATTTGAGAGAGAGAGTGCATGAGTGGGGTAGGGGCAGGAGAGAGGGAGAAGCAGACTCCCCACCGAGCAGGGAACCGGACGATTCGATCCCAGGACCCTGAGATCATGACCTGAGCTGAAGGCAGATGCTTAACCAACAAAGCCACCCAGGCGCCCCTGCCACTTTTAAATACCATCCATGAGGCCAACACTATCCTATCACATTTGGTCCTCACCGTGACCTTGTCCCCATTCCTGTTCCACAGATGAAGAGTGGAGGTTCAGAGAGGTTGAGTAGTTTTCTCTCAGTAACACAGCCCTTACGTGCCAGAGTCAGAATTCAAACGTACATCTGTCTGTCTAGAAAACGTGGTTTCTTTTCCCTATGCTACATTGTTTATTTGTTTGAAAAAAGGAGGGAAGGGACGAAGGGACGAAGAGAGGAAGAAGGAAGAAAAAGATGAATGAATACATATATAAGGAAAAGTAAGTTAAGACAAATGTCAGTAGAGTGATGAAAAAGAAGAGAGAGAGAAATAACCACAGGAACTAGGTGGAGCTAAGTCTCCTCTTTGCGCTGTCTTGGAATGATCTCTCTAGAGCCTCCTTCTTGCTCCCCTCAAGCGATTCTCTGGGCCTCAGCCTTTAACCCTCCCTTGAGAGCAAAGCCTAACCCTGACCCTGGAAATAGAGGATTGTGCTTATTAGTGGACTGATAAAGAGCAGGGTTCCAAGGGAAATAATCTCTCCCCTTGCCTCTTACCTCTACGTATTTTTCCTTAAAGATTTATTTATTTTATTATTTTAGAGAGAGAGAGGATGAGCGGGAGGGGTAGAGGGAGAGGGAGAGAATCTCAAGCAGACTCCCCACTGAGCGCAGAGCCCTGAGGCAGGGCTCGGTCCCACCACCCTAAGATCATAACCTGAGCAAAACCAAGAGTCCCCTGTGTAACTGACTGAGCCACCCAGGTGCCCCTCCCCTGTGTATTTTATTTATTTATTTATTTATTTTTAAAGATTTTTATTTATTTATTTGAGAGAGAGAGAATGAGAGAGAGCACATGAGAGGGGGGAGGGTCAGAGGGAGAAGCAGACTCCCCGCAGAGCAGGGAGCCCGATGCGGGACTTGATCCAGGGACTCCAGGATCATGACCTGAGCCGAAGGCAATCGCTTATCCAACTGAGCCACCCAGGCGCCCTCCCCTGTGTATTTTAAACAAGAATAGCAACGCTCAATTTTCCAACCTGGAAATTCAGTATTTATTTTAAATATTTTTTTATTGTGTCATCAAAATCTGAGAGAAAGTTTTCCATTTACCAACAGAAATGGGAAGTTTACTATAACCATAAAATGTTCGAAAGTGAGGCACTCCTGCATGTTACGAGACAGAAGGTAACAGTCCTAAAACAGAAGAAGTGAGAAAATAATTTCATCTAACTTCTACCAGTAAGACCACTGGAATATTAACTAAAAATTCTTCAGGACCTAAAAACACTCACTTATCAATTGCTCCAGCCTGAGTAACGATTTATGGCAAGGATTCTGATATTTTTTACTACTTGCCATATTCCCTAGAAGAGGCCGTTTGGTGGGGTGGGGTGGGAGGGAGGCAGCAGATGGTGTGTTTTACTCATTCAGCTACAACGAAAGCCATGTCTTCAGTTCAAAGCCCTGACCTTGTTCTGTCCCAGCGTGCTCCATCAAGATACAATCCGTGGATGTACACGCCGTCTTCTGGGGCCATCTCGGATGTATCCGAAGGAATAACCTGAAGGGAGAGGCACACACTCATAATGGTCTCTTTCCCAGACCACTCTGTCTTATAAGGAAAACATTTGCTCAATTTTCAGAATGTATTCAGGGAAACTCCACTATATAATGGCTTGTATACATTTTTCAGTAAAAGTGTAAATGTAAAAATGTATAATACAGTTCTTTTTGAAGCATTTTATCAGGTTTTACTGTACCTTATATTAATTTTTGCTAAAACAGAAGAGCAGCATTAGATTATTTGAGTGGAAAATTGAAATATATAAAAGTCCTATCAGACACAGCAAGACAAATATCATCTACTTTCTTCATGAAACACAAAGGATGGAAAGAAATCAAATAGTTTATAATGGACCATAAGGATAGGAATTCTGCATATCTTCCTTGCTTAAATACATGATTTTGATATAGTGATAGACTGTGGAGTTCAGGGGGTTACTGTACCTCAAATTCATATCCTAGTAAATCAATAGGGATGGTGTATTTTCTGGCATAATTCTGCATAGCTCCAGTTAGGAAGGCTTGGGTGAAAAAGAATCCTGAGAGCCAGAACACATTAGGTTTTCCTGAATTATGCCAGTCCTGTAAAGGGCAAACAAAATGCATTATGTTCAGTTTCCAACTCACACAGCATCACCTCATACAATTCCTTTTTTTTTTTTTTTAAAGATTTTATTTATTTATTTGACAGAGAGACACGGCGAGAGCAGGAACACAAGCAGGGGGAGTGGGAGAGGGAGAAGCAGGCTTCCTGCGGAGCAGGGAAGCCCAATGTGAGGCTCGACCCCAGGACCCCAGGATCAGGACCCGAGCCAAAGGCAGGTGCTGAACAACTGAGCCACCCAGGCGCCCTCATATACAATTCCTGATTCTGGTGTATGTGCTGCCCACACTTTCCATCACAGGACTCTCTTCCCCGACTCAAAGCACACAACTTTGGCCTTCTACCCTTTTCCCTTATAGTTACTGTTCTTGGAAAATTCAAACTAATTTTAACATTAACCTGAATAAAACAACATTTGAAAGATTCACATCTTCTGCAAAGAGCCAAAGATAAATTATTTGGGGATTTATTATATTACTTAATCCCACTCAAAAGCCACTACCTTTAGACATCTTATGCACCATATCACAGAGCCCTCGTGTGTTGATTCCAGCTCCTTAAACCTCTCAGCCACCCGTGCCTCCATGCCCACTGCCCCCGCTCCAGTTCAGAGATCCACTGTCTCCTTTCTGTATCGATGCGTCCATCTTCTCACTTCTTCCCTCTCTCGCTGCTCGGCACATCTAGCGTCATTCTTCCCGAGTAGACGTCACCATACATGGTTCGGATTGGGCTTAGCACCTTGCATAATTCTTTAGTGATCTACTACTACTCTACCAAATTAGAGTCTAAGCACCTTAGTCTCCTATTCAAGAGACTTCACAATCTGGCCCTGAATTGTATTTCCAGCTTGGTCCCTTTTAATTTCTCTTCAAGCATCTTGCATTCTAATCAGACCATTTGCTGGTCTCTTCTCTGCATTGGGTGGACATCCGTCTTACATCCCGATGGAGGCTGAACCTTTCCACACTCTCCACCCAAGCACTTTTGGTGCAGGAACTCTACTTCCTGGGGTGGGCACGTGATTCATGCCTGGCCGATGATACCTCCAGTCATCGTGATCGATTCAGGAATGGACACGTGACCCAATCAAAGCCAGAGATGCAGAGACTCTTGCTGGGACTTTTGGGGAAAAGACACTCAGCTCTGTGAAGTTGCGTGGATGTGGGGCCAGAATTGCTGCAGCTCTTTTGCTACCACTGGACAAGAACCTACCTGTGAATGGAGTCAAGCCTCAGAGAAATGGAGCCAGGAGACAAGGTGCAAGAATCCAGGACCAGGGAACAATTTTGCACCCTAGGTCAGCTCCTGCCTAGAGCCACTTGACGCCCTGGATTTTTCAATTACTGAGGGAATAAACTTCATTTGCGTTTATGTCAGAATTTTTACAACAGAATCAGTCCTAAGTGAGATAGTGCCTTTCATTGCACAGCTATCTCTAAGTCCTTTTCCTTTTTTCTTGCAGCGTCCAAAACCTTTCATCTTTTAGACCCAGCTCAAATGTTTCCTCATCCAGTAAACAAGCTCTGCTTTCCTGGGCTAGAAGAACTCTCTCCTTTCTTTGAATTCCCAGAACATTTTACAAATTGATCTTTTATGACTCATCCCCTACTCTACTGAATTCGTTTTTTCTTAGATACATATAAGCTTATCCCCCTGTAGACTATTGGCAATTTGAAGGCAGGGCTCATGTGGCCATCACACTTTTATCTCACAGAGGACACAACAAGATGTTTTGGACAAAGTGGGGTCTCAATTCACACCAGTTGAATGAACAGATGAATCAATAAAATGAACTCTGTCTCTGAGCGAGCAGTGCACTGTGGGAAGAAGCCAGCTTTGCTTTCTGGGAGGAAGAGACCAGACTTGTGCTAGAGATGTTGCAACAGTATAAGTTATCAAATCAGGAAGAGGTGGAGTGGTGCCTGGGTGGCTCAGAAGGTTAAGCATCGGACTCTTGATTTCCACTCAGGTCATGATCTCAAGGTTGTGAGATCGAGCCCGGCGCTGGGGGTGGGGGCACGCTCAGCAGCGCGTCTGCTTGAGATTCTTTCCCTCTGCTCCCCCACCCCGCCATGCTGTCTCTCTCAAATAAATAAATAAATCTTAAAAATAAAATATAAAAGAAGAAGAGGTGGAAAAAGAGATGGACTTTGACAAGGACACAAGCCAGGCAGAACCGGCACCATGCAAAAGCTGTCAGAACCCAGAAGGCGAGTGTATAGAAAATTCCCCGGCTCACTCTAGGGCTTCGTTTAGCCGAGAATGTCACGAGCGTCTGGGTCAGTGACTCGTATAGGGTTTCTGAATTAGCTACCATTTACTGGGTGCTTGGTGCGTGCGGGGCACTGTGCTCAGCACTTTACATGCATCACCTCATTTGGTTCACAAAATAACTCAGTGAGTTATTCCTCCCATTTTACAGATGGGGAAACTGGAGTGCAGAAAGATGAATATACATCTTGCTCAAAGTCACACAGATACTAAGTGTCAGATAAATAGGATGAATGGTGAGAGAGAAAAGAGGAAAAGAGAGAAAACTCCAGGCGACTCATTTGCTTAATTTGTTAACTCTAAAAAGCATTGGGAGGTGAAGTCAAGAGTCCAGGAGAAAGAGAGGAGAGGGGAAAACCATACAGCCTCCCTAAGGGCAAGAGGACAATGGGGAGAGATCCATTCAGAGGAAGAAGGTGTGTGGCGAAGGATGATAAAAGTGCCCAATAATGAGTGAGGTCTTTCTTACTCATTTGAATGGAATGATTCCAAGGGGGAAATTCAAATTTCAGAGAGTAGGGAGTTTGGTGTGGACTTTTTATCAACAACAAAAGGAATTTGTCCTGGAGACTCTCCCTGCTGGCACCGTGCTGGCACCGTGCCAGGACCCCTCTAAAAGACCAAGGTAATGACTCTTTGAGGCCCTTTAGGAATGAAGCAATATACAGGAAATGGAAGCAGTTTCAATAAAGGTTTCAGAAAAGCTTGGGAAATGAACTGAAGTGTTAAAGAAAAAAAAGGAAGATTGTGGCAAGGGGAGGATGTGATTAACCATATGTCAAATGCTTTTGATAAGGGATGGAAAGAGGCTGTGCACACAGGAGGAACTAAGACAACGTGTGGCTAGGACTCACCCAGGTATACACAGCTTCACCTATCCAAACAGCAAAGATGAAAAACAATGTTAATTCTGAGAAACAGGCACTCATAATCACTATTGTTGGGGATACAATTAAATAATTTTTCTGGAGGCTGACTAGGTAATGTCTATCAAAATCCCTAAAAATAGCCAAATGGAATTGATGGAAGCATTAAAAGAAGAATCCACTGACCAACAGGAATTTTTCTAGAAACACAAGGGCGGTTTTACACTTGGAAATCTAGTGACACAATTCAATGCAATAATTAGCTAAAGAAAAAAAAAGTTACGTCATCAGCAATAAATGCTGCAAAGGCATTTGATGAAGTTCAACAAGTTATGATGTTACAAAAGAATAATCTTCTTTTACTGAGTTCTTACCACATACCATGGGACTGTCTCCCTGTGAGATATAATTGACCATTTTATAGATGAGAAACTGTTAAGTGGCATCTCTTCTATACCCTGAACACTGAAAACCCCTGTTTTCTAGACTGTTTTTTTTTGTTGTTGTTGTTAAATGTAAAATCTACACAAAAAGCTCCTATAAATTAATTTTTCAGAAACAGCCAAGAAGAAAAATGGGCCGAGGAGATGAAGAGGCAATTCACAGGAGAAATGCCAATGGCAAGCACACATACCAGAAGAAGCACAAGCTCACTAATTATTTAAAAAAAAAAAAAAAATGGGGCACCCGGGTGGCTCAGTCAGTTAAGCATCTGACTCCTGATTTCAGCTCAGGTCATGATCTTAGGGTCGTGGGATCTACCTTGTATTGGGCTCCCTGCTCAGGGGGAGTCCTTGAGATTCTCTCGCCCTCTCCCTCTGCCCCTCCCCCACATACTCGCACGCTCTCGCTCTCTCTCTCAAAAAAAAAGGCAGATTGAAACAATAAGACTGGTTCATCTATCAGATTGGTAAAAATTAAAAAGGGGCGAATTAAAAAGCCCCTCTCCTCCACATCTTCATAAGCACTGGCTATTTCAGGATTAGCTTCCACGGTGAAACAAATAAAGCTCTTGTGTAATAGAAAGGCAACTGAACACGGAGAGGTCATATACCTAATGTGAATTTCCAAAAAGTATTTTGGGGGCTCTCCCCACTTCTTACCCCACATAAACATTAGCCATATGATGGGGGCAAGCCGAGTTGCTGGGGAGGAGAGAGTGCCCTGAACATCCTTTATGTGTGTGTTTTGGGATGCGGCGTAGAGATTTCAAAGCACTCAACTTTTCCCTTTTATGAGATAAAGGATAAGAAGCAACTGATTTTAAGACAATGGCCAGTTACTGGTAAATCCAAATCTTGGGTTCTTTTTGTGATTTACCACCAGTATTAAAATGACAAGACCAAGTATGTGGTCTCAGAAAGCCACAAACCTAGAATCTTAAAATAATATGTCACATATTACTTGGACTTGAGTAAAGTAAAATTTTAACTTTCTCCTCAGTACTTTGAAATATGTTATTTTTTTTTTAAGATTTTATTTATTTATTTGACAGAGAGAGACACAGCAAGAGAGGGAATACAAGCAGGGGGAGTGGGAGAGGGAGAATGAGCAGTGAGCCCAATGCGGGGCTCCATCCCAGGATCCCGGGATCATGACCTGAGCCGAAGGCAGACGCTTAATCGACTGAGCCATCCAGGTGCCCCTGAAATATGTTATTTTTAATATTCTTTTTTTTTCTTTTAAAAATGTTATTTATTTATTTGAGAGAGAGAGAACACAAGCAGGGGGAAGGGCCAAGGGAGAGGGAGAAGCAGATTCCCCGCTGAGGGCAGGGAGCCCAACTCGGGGCTCGATCCTAGGGCCCTGGGATCATGACCTGAGCTGAAGGCAGATGCTTAACCCACTGAGCCACCCACGCGCCCCTATTTTCAATATTCTAAAAGTTTGGTTAGATTACCATGAAACTGCTAACCACATTGCTCAACTCAGAGACATTCAAGTGACCAGAGTGTTCCTAATCTCTCTCCAGTCAATCAAAAAATAAAATTATATATATATGTATATATATATATATATAAATTACATAATATTTTACCTGTAAAAAGTTCAACCGGGCTAGAAAATCTGTGATATAACTTGCTAGGGGTTTAAGACTTGGGTATGATCGTGCGGCCCATATTTCTGGAACCTTCCCAACAAGCAAACTGCCAGAGAGTGCCTCCAATGCAGAATCCATTACAACCACGCCCTTAATAGCTTTTTCAAGGTCCTGTAGAGTGTTGCGTATAGTTTTAATTAAACTGCAAAGAAAGAAATCATTTCATCAATGTACATATGAGGGTAAATATCAATGTACTGTCTTTCCAGAAGAAGTAGCAGAAATCTCATTCACAGCTTTATGGAAGTGTTTCCCCAAATGGAGTCACCTCCCACTTGGTAATGGAAGGTACTTTTAGGTGATACTTGGATGAACATTTTTCATTTTAATCACTACATAATATAGAAAATAATACAACAAGCATATCAAAGTTGTTGCTTTCTGGGTATTATGGCTTAAGACCAGGCTAATTTAAGCAGAGAATGATTTTAGGAAAAATATCAGGTAAATAATGTTACCGGGTGACATGCAAATACAGAAAAAGTTATAAAGGTGTAATCCAAAGGCTGAAATTTGTGAAATAATTCCTTAAAGCATAAAGCATATATTCATGGATATACTTGCAAATACTTTCCTTCCCACATAGACCCAAACTGCTAAGAACGCTGTAAATAGACCTGAGCCGAGGGTTTTAGACTAGAAGCCTAAGAAACTGAGAGACTGAGAGGCAGTATACCATTACATATAAATACATATGGTCTTTGTATAAAAAATACTGAATTAAGGCATCACAGTGTTTTAATATATTTTTAAGTGTCAACAAGTCCAGAAACCCAAATAAACTTGAAAACACCTTAGAAAATTCATAATCAAAACAATTTCTCCATTCCTTAAGCCAGTATTGAATTGTAGAAAATTCAATTAAAATAATTTGTTCACTATTGTGGGATACCTAATCGACCCAGGTTGGACTAAGGAAGAAAAGGGAGGTGTATATGCATCACGTGGCAGAATAATGACAAAAGACTTGTCATTGGCTCATTTGGTCTTTAGTTCCTGAGGAGAGTAGTAACGGGTGGTGAGAATTATGACTAATGAATATTTTCACCAGTAAAAACAGATCTCATTTCCAACATCACTTTTGCATTCTAAAACATACCTTCACTTCTGGGGCAGAAGATTATACAACTTTAAAGAGTGGGGGTGGATCCTAAGGAAATGGCAGGTTTTGATAAGTTTTTCTTAAAATTTTAATTCAATACCAGTGTGTTTTTTTTTTTAAATCAACTTTGATTGGTTGTTTTCTGAACCACTGGGAGATAGATCCTTACTTGTTAAATCTTTCCATTTCTTGTACTAACACGGTATTCATGCTCTCTTCATATCTCACAGGAAACTTCAGTAGTGCTAATTCAATGTCAAAATCATTTGGTAGCTACAAAAATAGATTTTGAAGATCACATATCACTCTCAGAATGGATAATTCGTTTCATTCAGCTATCACATCACTAGTTAACACTAGGCAGTTACTATGGACTAGGCGTTGTGCTAACTGCTTTCCATACATTATTTCATGTAATCCTAACCATGTACTCTCAGGGGGCTATTGTCATCTCCATTTTACAGATGAGGATATTCAAGTACAGTTGACCCTTGAACAATGCAGGGGTTAGGGCTCCCCCCCCATAGTAAAAAATCCATGTATAACTTCGACTCTCCAAAAACTTTACTAATAACCTACAATTGACCGGAAGCCTTGCCAATAACATCAACAGTCAATTAACACATATTTTGTATGTCATATGTATTATAGACTGTATTCTTACAATACAGTAAGCTAGAGAAAAGAAAATGTTATTAAGAAAATCTTAAGGAAGAGAAGATACATTTACAGTACTGTGCCGGATTTATCAAAAAAATTCACATATAAGTGGATCTGTGCAGTTCAAACCTGTGTTGTTCAGGGTCAACTGTACAGAGAGGTTGAGTAACTGACCAAGGGCACACAGCCAAAAGGTGATCTGTTTAAATCCACAGGTCTCTAACTGCAAAGCCCATGCTCTTTACTACAGGCTATCGCACTTTGCAGAAGATACATATTTCTGAAATGTTGTGTAATTTCCTTTTGTAAGCTGAATCTAATTTTTCATTGATAAAACTGATTTGCCATTTCCTAACAGTTTTATATTTATTTCCAATCAATTATCAACTGGCTCCAAATAGCTTAGCTTACCCCACTTTCAGATAATTAATGCGTGACTGCACCAGGGTTCCAAGGAATAGGGAGAGAGAAGGCGTCAAGTGTCTGCTTTCTATGAGGCACCTCAGAGATGCTTGAGAAGTGAAGGGGACTTTGGGACTGATAAGCCTCAAGGCATTGGAATTCACACTCCAAGGCAAAGAAGCGTCCCAGTCAGGGAGGTCCTGAACTAAGAAAGCTGAACTGCCCAGAGTCACACTAGGTGTTGTCACTCAAGGACTCTTTGGCTCAGCACAGCCCCTTTTCCCCAAATACATTCCCAAATGCCACTGCTAGCTAATTTCCTCTTCAGGACCACGTAAGAGCCAGTATTCTGCAAGAGTGAGAACCTTCCCCCCAGAGATAAACCGCAGAAACAGCGAGGGGCCACGGGTGAGGAGAATCAGAGCACAGATGCAGCAGTCCGGGGGCAGTGTGGGAGGAGGCTAGCTTGCTTTCACCCGTGGCCGCGGCCGGGCACACAGCGCGGAGGCTCTCCTTAGGAGCGGTGTAAGGGCAAGGCCACCAACGCAATGGAGAGGAGTGGCGCTGTCTGTGGGCTTTCGAGGCAGGTGGACCATGGGTCAGGCTCTGCTCTGTCAGAACACCTGACACTGAAATATGGGGCTAATTATAGCATTTACCCTGGAAGGGAATTGTGAAGATCCGCTTATGACCATAATCTTTTTAAAAGTTCCCTTAGTAGTTCCTTGTTGAATTTAAGACACAGAAAAAAGGTAAGAAGAAAGAGTATCATTCCACTTTATCTGGTAGGCTAAGTATTTTGGGCTATAGTATGAAGAAAAAAAAAAAGGTGTAGTTGCTAATCTAGTGCTGATCTTACTTCTTGTGCCCCCTCCCTAAGGCGTAGATTAAAAACCATTCACCCCTTGAACCAGCAAGTTCAGACCATTTTCTCCAGTTTTTAAAAAGTAGATCCATTATCTTTGTCTGGAAATGATAATAAGTCACATGTTCATTAGCTCACCACAACTGTAGTTACTAAGAACTTACATTGTGCCAGGCATCATGCAGAGCACTTTAAATTCATGACCTCCTAAACGTTCACAAGAACCTTATACTGTTGGTACTATGATCACCACTTTACAGATTGGGGAACTAAGGCTCAGAAAGGCAAAGTTTCTCACTCAAGGTCCTAATGCTGCTAAATGGAGTCTTCAGATTGTCATTTCAGTACCATTTTAATTTACAGGATAAGCAACATATTTTAAACTAAACATTACCTTCTTGAGAATATCTTTGGTGATTTCTAATAGAATCTGGTCAGCACTTCCTGAGGATCCTGTCTGTTTGGAGCCTCCCTGGGTGAGGAGCAAGGACTCAAAGAGGACTTTTGTTTGTTGCAGATCTTTGGAAATATCAACATTTTCGTGTAACCCAAATATCTCAGGGTGTTGAGTAAATGGGAGATTCTACCAGAAAACAGATGAAGCAAGCATCATATTTCCACCGGCTACGTTAATTCATAAGGTGTAAAAGCATGCAGACCAAAAAGGGTTAAAAATCGGGCGCCTGGGTGGCTCAGTTGGTTAAGCGACTGCCTTCGGCTCAGGTCATGATCCTGGAGTCCCTGGATCGAGTCCCGCATCGGGCTCCCTGCTCGGCAGGGAGTCTGCTTCTCCCTCTGACCCTCCCTCCTCTCATGTGCTTGCTCTCTCATTCTCTCTCTCTCAAATAAATAAATAAATAAATCTTTAAAAAAAGCAACCACTTTAGGAATTTTTAAAAAAAAAAAAAAAGGGTTAAAAATCAACTACACATTAAGCACCGAGGAATCAAACTCTTCCAATTTTCAGTAATGGCCAGAAACAAAAGATACTGAAAGTTGACTGAAACCATACTACTCGTCTAGCCCTCTACATTACAGGGGAACATTTCATTATTTGCTTTTAGAAAAATCACACTTAAATCTAACCCTATTTTCAGTGACATCAGTTACCTTAATGAATTCAATGTACTCATCGTAGGTGCCTTTGGGAGGTGCAAAATAGTGTCCACTGGGAGAAAACTTGTAATGAGGGTTTTCGATGATTTGTGGGTTATAAAAGTCAGCCAGCATGGTTAAGAGGAGGCGTCTGTCCCAATCGTCTGTCACCCTTCCGCCATAGTTACATTCCCCGGTCAGATAGGAGATAGCTTCAAATGGAACTGTATTATATTCATTTATAAATAACTGAAACAAAGGAAAAATAAAATGAGAAAAACCTTCAAGTTTTTTTTACTTCATTTCCATTTTAAAATGACATTAAATACCTATCTCTCTCTCAATCATCTATCCATCTATATGCACAAAAGTGGGGTTGAGCGAACTATCATCACAACTTACCTTTGGAAGGCTGGGATTGTTAGTGTTTATTTTATTTTACCTTTTTTTTTTTTTTTTTTTTTTAGAGAGAGAGAATGGGGAGGGGGGACAGAAGGAGAGAGAGAGAATCTTAAGCAGATTCCACGCCCAGCGCAGAGCCCGACGTGGGGCTCGATCTCACGATCCTGAGATCACGACCTGAGTGGAAATCAAGAGTCAGACGCTTACCCAGATGACTGAGCCACCCGGGAGTCCTGTTAGTGTTTATTTTAAATTACTTTGCTTATCTGCATCTTCCAATTTTAGGGCTGGGGAATAAACATGTATTGCTTCTGTAATAAGAAAAACATTTAACAAAAAAAGATGACATTAAAGTTACCAAGGACTTTTCATGTGAATTTGAATAAACCTTGTTTTAGGGCACTGGTTGTTAATTGGGGCAATTTTGTCCCCTGGGGACCTTTGGCAATATCTGGGGACATTTTAGATTGGTGGTTGGTGGTGCTACTGCCATCTAGTGGGCAGAAGGTTAGATGCCGCTAAACAGTGCCCAGGCCAGCTGCCCACAGCAAGAAGCTAGCTGACCCCAAATGCCAATCGCGCCAAGGCTGAGAACCAGGTGCCTGACTTAGGGCACTGTTTGCAATGTGATTAAAACAAAGCAATCCCAAATTTTAGTGCCAAAGCCTGGTTCACACAATATGACACCATTTAAAACAGTAATAAAAACTACTATTTGCATAGCTTTTACATTATCTTACTTATCTCCCGATAACCCTGTCAAGTAGGAAGCTGAGTCTGGGAAATGTGAAATGATATGAAGGCCTGAATTTATTTCTTCCAGTTCCAGATCCTTTACTTTTTCCCATAGACAGGAATTTTTGGTAGTATATGTATTAGGATGGTATAAGTTACTGGATGAGAACTTTTCCTGCCCCCGAAACTTACCTAATAGTGCAGGAATTATAACAGAAGTGATGCACAGTTAAGAAAAAATATTTCCAAATTATCCAGAGCCAAGTTAAAAGAAGATATCATTCTTTGTTTGAGACTCCCTTGTTTTCGGGAGGAAGAGAAGTGTCAAGAGATATGAGCAGGAGACAGAAGGAAGGTCGTCTTTTGTGGTGAAAGAGGAAAGTTTCTCCCTTTCTTATCTCTGGGGGAGGGAAAGGTGTTTAACTGGGTTTCCCCCCTTCCCAAAGCTGAAGGAAGAGACCCCAAGAGAAATTCATGTTAAATTTGTGGCATATGCGGGCGCCTGGGTGGCTCAGTCGTTAAGCGTCTGCCTTCGGCTCAGGTCGTGATCCCAGGGTCCTGGGATTGAGTCCCACATCGGGCTCCCTCCTCGGCGGGAAGCCTGCTCTCCCTCTCCCACTCCCGCTGCTTGTGTTCCTGCTCTCGCTATCTCTGTCTCTGTCAAATAAATAAATAAATAAATCTTTAAAATAATTAATTAATTAAAAAAAAATTTGTGGCATATGCAAGACACAGAGACTAACAACTCATTCCTTGGTTGTCTACTACTTAGCCGTAAGTTCGCTGGAGGCAAGAGGTAGCCTGCTGGTAGGACCAGGTGAAGACGGTTTAAAGTACCCAGTTCTTGATGATATAAAAGAGGATTTAATCTATGCCTGCCAGCTCCAATGTTGGGGTTGGGAGGGTTGATGACACCAGAGGCTGCAGCCTGGGGCCTGGCCAGAAGAGAACTCTCGGTTGACTGGTTATCTGCAGCAGAAGGATATTAGCAAAATGTTCTCCAAGCTTAGGCTATATCAACTAAATTGTTCTTAAAACAAATGTTTAAAATCAATGGAATTTCGTCATGTAATTTTAATTCTATAAGCATCAATTTCATCAGTTGTCCAAGGATTTTCAAATTGACAGGTTTGTTCTAATTAGGGTTTCTGCCTTGCTTACAGGAAAGAAAAAGAGTTGATAAAATATCAAAAGTATCTATAAAAATTATCAGTTATGGTATAAACATGATTAAATATTCATAGCCTTATAAAACCCCACCTGAGTGAAACCTAATAGCACCTAATTGGGCTTTATCAACCCTTCCCATTTCCCTTTATGAGGCCCCATGTCACAAAGGCTCTTGTCACAGCAAAGAAGCAGAAATACATTAATACTCTGTGGTTGTCCAGGTGGATTACTATATTTGGTAAAATATGATAGAAATAATGGGGAAAGTATCGGAGTTGGACAGACTTGAGTTCAAATCCTATCTCAATGGGCAAGCTCACTTCTTAGCTTTGGTTTTCTCAAAAATAGGGATAATACCAACCTTACAGAGTTGCTTCGAATTAATGTAAATAATGTGCCTACTTCAAAGTCTGAGTTAGTAGGAATTTATAGCAGATATTTTTTTTTCCGGGGGGCTGCTGACTATTTAAATGTCTTATTTTATGAGTCTATAGAAACTGGAAAACCCAAACACTCATTTTCCAGCCTCCTTTATAATTACAGCTTCGGCCTGTGAGCTAGACTTTGAACTGGGGTGTAGTGCACAAAAAAGCAGGAATAGCAAAGAATCTTTTTTGATGACATCAGGGGGCCTACAGTAGACCAGAGTCTGTGTGGCAGCTACGTGAGCTGGGGTGTCGAATATTCAACCGGGGTTGAGGATCTGCTCTTACCAAGACATGGTGAGTTCTAGATATGACTCTGGATGCCTTGGCTCTCCAGCCATCTTGGGGATTCTATGATCTACCCAAATATTCTTTCAATAAATTCCTTTTCTGGGGCACCTGGGTGGCTCAGTCGTTAAGCGTCTGCCTTGGGCTCAGGTCATGATCCCAGCGTCCTGGGATCGAGCCCCACATCGGGCTCTCTGCTCCGCGGGAAGCCTGCTTCTCCTTCTCCCACTCCCCCTGCTTGTGTTCCCTCTCTCGCTGTGTCTCTCTCTGTCAAATAAATAAATAAAATCTTTAAAAAAAAAAAAAAAAAAATAAATAAATAAATAAATTCCTTTTCTACTTAAAGTAGGCAGCCTATTTCTTTTTTAAGATTTTTATTTATTTATTTGTCAGAGAGAGAGCACAAGCAGGGGGAGCAGCAGAGGGAGAGGGAGAAGCAGGCTCCTCACTGAGCAAGGAGCCCGATGTGGGACTCAATCCCAGGACCCTGGGATCATGACCTGAGCCGAAGGCAGACGCTTAACGACTGAGCCACCCAGGCGTCCCAGCCTATTTCTTTTGACTGATAGAGCTAAACTGTAGCTTTGACCGAGCGGAGGAAGAGAGTATAGTAAGGACCTCTATAAAGCCAACACTTGAGGAGGGCACTGCAGAAAGACAGAAAGAACCAGGGTCCTTGATGACAACACTTGCTCAGTCAACCAACTCCAGAGCCTGTCCTTCCTTTGTACTACTTTTTTATGTGAGATAGTAAGCTTCCTTATGGTTTAAGCCAGTTTCAATCAGGTTTTCCATTACTTACAGCAGAAAAAATCCACAGAGATAGTGCTTCATAAACCACAGTTATAATTTTTACTACTATCCAGCTACCTACTAGTGATGTTGGGAGGATTAAGTTTATTTTAAGCAAAGGGAGTTGTCTAGGGCCTGACACACAGTGATCCTCCATCAATGTTAATTTCTTTCTAATTTTACCTGTAGTTGTCGAATACTGATGCGTAAGTCTGATTCATTAAATCCATATGGAATATTCCAACCAAGAGGACCAAATTTCTTTCTCTCTTGTACAAGGGCATGAAAAAAACAAACTCCAAACAGCAACTTCTCCCATGTCTTGAGTATAAAAATTACACAACAAGAAAAAATTCTGATCAGATTTCCATCAGTAAGATCAGGGGAATCAACAATCTTTTTTCATTTTTCATTAGAAGATTCTATGATCATATATTTCTGTCAACTTCTATTTAAAAAAGACATGCTACCTAAAACAATGCATACTATAAAAAGTATTATTCTTATGACTTAAAACCTCCAAAGCTAGGCAAACTGCAATATTAAACTTTGTTAAAATGCAATAATTCTACCATTTGCCAAAGTATTGGCTACTCATACTTTGGTGTTGTCCATAGATATTTACAACTTCAGTACTTCAAATGTTATCCCATAGACTCACTGGTATATGCTTAAAACTACAGTGTGAGAGCATAATTAATTAGTATGATAGGAATAAATCCCAATATATAGTTCCTGATTTTATGACTTTCCATTTGAAGATCATTCTTGAAACCCTTGTTTATTTACTCTGTCCTGGTATCTTCATATGTGTGACTCGTATGTCTGAAGGGATGGGCCTCTCACTGAGTCTGTGTCACTGCTCTGGAGGATGGCCACCCATCTCTTTGAGGACCGCCCCCCCCCAAGTAAGTTTCAAGTATGCTACCTTGATGGCTTAAATTAAAGCATTTCAAACATAGCTCCAAATACAGTAAAAATCCATCCAACTATCTTCACGTGATATAGAAATTATTTCTATAACATTAAAATGCAAGTACACCATGGCCTTACTGAATAACTATATTCTTGAAATGTTGTATATAAATTAAAGCATATTTTAAATATACTGGGTGAAAGCTGTGGTGAAACATTTAAAAGGGGGAAACCTTTTGGCAATGAGAGCAATAACCTAATTTACATGTATTTTCCACGTATTTTCACCCAATGGGGTTTTCTTAAGGAGATCATAATCCCTCCACATTTTTGCCCTGTGTTTGTGGGCCAACAATGTTCCTGTGGTATCAGAGAAATCTTAGGATTTCTTGCAGGAGCTCAACCCTCGATGGGGACCAGACACTATACCACCTTCCCCATTTTAGTAAGCCCTCTTTCTAGCTAAACCACCAAATATCCTACTTTTCTCCCAGAATTTCAAATAAATATATCACATAGAACTAGGGGCACACAGAAGCTATCATTAAGCAGAGAGAAACTAGCTGACTTCCAAAGAATTCAATTCTTTATTTTCATTACCATTCTTTTTCTAGCTCAAATAGGCAAATACGATAAATGGCATGTGCTGGGGTAAGGGCAGGGAATGAATTTCCCTTGGTGCTGATGTTCCCTTCCATGTGAGGAGACCTCAGTGTAACACTTCTAGATTTTCCCCATCCTTGTATTCACTGCAGGGGAAGGGAATAATCTATCTGGTTGATAAATTTGGGAAAAGTTAACCAGATATGCTTTGCTCAGCTTTTCCCTTTCCATCTTAGAAGTGAGCCTTCCTTAGAGAAGAAAGTTTTCCTCTGTTCCTGAGGGTGGATAAATCTGTTTAATTCTTTTTTATTTGACATTTATTTATTTATTTATTTATTTATTTATTTATTTGACAGGGAGATAAAGAGCACAAGTAGGCAGAGAGGCAGGCAGAGGGAGAGGGAGAAGCAGGCTTCCCGCTGAGCAGGGAGCCTGATGCAGGGCTCAATGCCAGGACCCTGGGATCATGACCTGAGCCGAAGGCAGCCACTTAACCAACTGAGCCACCCAGGCGCCCCAAATATGTTTAATTCTATTCAGTGAAAAGAACCCCATTTGTTCACAGATATCAACTATATCTTCCAACCTAGTCTATATCAGTAATTAAAGTTATAATCTGGTTCCCTTATGTTTATACTTTTTCCTGTTTCTTAGTTGGTAAGAATGCCAGCAGGAAAAAGGAGTGCTATTTATTTATTAGGATTCCTAAGTCCCCAGTACCACGTGCGAAACTGTTTCACATGAGCGCACTAAAAGGCATGATTAATATGTCAAAATGGTATTGCTAGAATTTAAGTTCCATGAAGGCAGATTTGGGGGGAGGGGGTCTATTTTATTCTCACTGCTTTATATCTAGTACCTAGGAGAGTACCTAACACACATTTTGTTGAAAGAACGAATACATGAGGGGCGCCTGGGTGGCTCAGTCGTTAAGCATCTGCCTTCAGCTCAAGTCATGATCCTGGGGTCCTGGGATCGAGCCCTGCATCGGGCTCCCTGCTCCTTGGGAAGCCTGCTTCTCCCTCTCCCGCTCCCCCTGCTTGTGTTCCCTCTCTCATTGTGTTTAATAAATAAATAAATAAAATCTTAAAAAAAAAAGAATGAATACATGATATGAAAATAGATTGCTACTCTTGGGTCTTCATCAAACTTGTTAATGGATTTTGGTTTACAAACTAAGACACATTCATTCAGTCAACAGATATCTATTTGAATGTCTACTCTGTGGGAAGCAGAGCACGAACTGCTGGGAAGAAAATGATGAACAATACAGGTACAATATCTGTCTTCTTAGAGAATGCCTAAAGTTTAACATTGTTAAATATTTATAGTCCCAGATTTTCTCACTGTTAGAACACATTTGAAAAGCTCCAGAGGCTGAACATTACCAGTTCCTTTCCCTGGCATCCACCGAAAAACTGAGAATCAGAAATTGGATCAGTGAGATAAGATTGAAGGAGATTTAGCCGAAGACCCGTGGGAGGCTCATTAGTCATTTTCACTCCATTCTGTAGGATGGTTACTGGGAACTAAGACAGAATAAACAGAGCATTACTCAAGATAACCAGCTTGAGTCCTAAACATGCATATACTAGTGGGTTAAAAATAGGTAAAAAAGAGGACTCCAGAAATATTTTTAAGACCTCAAGCATTTAAGGCTTGATTAAGATACACAATGTAAGAGATAACTGAATAAATGTACTGAACTTCATACAAAATAAACATACTTTCGGAGATGGATAACTTGTGAGCCAAAGCCTAAAGGACGAGTTACAGACTTCAGGGGTAAAATCTTCACATATTTTTTCCAACATGGGCATCCAGGAGACGGCGAGGTGACAATTCTGTAGGCACACCCAAGTTCCTTCTTCTATTGCTGCTTTAATCATTTTTGTTGCAATTGGTCCTTGTCCTTGTCCCAGGGAAATTGCTTGAAATTTATTTCCAGACATAGCTTTATCATTTGCAAATTTCAGCAGGCCTAAGAGAGCACAAAAAACCAGTTTCACTGCTTGCTCTAAAATCACAAAGTATGCCTATGTTTCAGTGTGCAGGTACCTCACTGGAAGATTCTAGTTACTTTTCCTTATACATCTCAGATTTACTAAGTGAGCTTCAATCATATAAGAAATGGCCATTGATGGGGTGCCTGGGTGGCTCAGTTGGTTAAGCGTCTGCCTTTGGCTCAAGTCATATCGCAGGGTCCTGGGATTGAGCCCTGTGTCGGGCTCCCTGCTCAGCTGAGAGCCTGCTTCTCCCTCTCCTCCCCACTCATGCTCTCTCTTGCTATCTCTGTCTCTTTCTCTCAAATAAATAAATAAAAAAAAAAAAAATCTTAAAAAAATAAAAAAAAGAAGTGGCCATTGAGCAAGACGGTTTACTTATAGGTTCTTCAAAGTGTTCAGTAGGCAGACTTACTAGCCATGGGATCTGCTCCCGGAGACAGCACAAAAATTAAAGGGATGGTACAGTTTGAGTCCAAGTAACTCTTTGTCAAATCAAATGGTGGAGGCTCCACAAACTTTTTCCCTAGTTTGTCAGTTACATAATTTGTTATAGCTGGAGTTATCTGTTAAAGAGAGAAACAATATGCCCTTTAGAGTAATTTTCATTTCACATAACAATTGTGATGATTATTGAAAACCGACAAAGAGTACAATTTGAGTCTAATGGTCAAGAAAAGCATGCAGCATATCATAGACAAAGTATGAATTTCTCTAATATGTAAGAAGTGTGTATAAATTGAAAGGACCAGACTAACAATCCAAAAGAAAAAAGGGCAGAGACAATGAACAGTTTACGGAAAATGATTCATGGAATCCATTTATAAAAATGGATCTTAAACATATGAAAAGATGCTCAAACTCATTCAGTATAGCAGAGACTGCAAACTGTCTCCCTGTTTGTCTCCTTTTGGTGATACAACCCCAAGTTTTCCCAACTTTTCTTGTACTTAGATGTGGCTGCATGACCAAGTTTTGGCCCAGAGAGATGCAAGTAGAAGTTATACATGGTGCTTTCAGAAGGTATTTTTATAAGGAAGCTGTTTGCCTTCATTACTCTCTTTTGCTCTCCAACAGATGTGGTATTCATGAGCCAGCTTCAATCTCACTGAGGAGGACCACACTCTAGGGGACTTTCCTAGCATGAGAGAAAAAACTTGAATGTCTGGATGATCTCAAAAGCAGAGCTGCCCCGCCAGTCCTCAAGCACTTGCCCTGGGCTCTTAGGCGAGAGATTCACTTCTTTTTACTTAGGCTATTGTATTTTAGGTCTCTTTGTTACAGCAGTTAGTCTTACCCTAATACTCATAATTTTAAAAAATACAAATGATAACTATACTTAGATACCATTTTTCACCTGTCAGATTGTTAGGTAAAGGGACAAGGATAGTGTCTGTTTATTGACCCCTAGAGGGTTTCCTTCACAGCACGCTGAAACCTGTTAGCTCAAAAGCCCATTGGCACCAAACTCAAACTTTTGCACATTCAATTTTTGTAAACACAGCCCAAATAAGCAGATGTTTAGCCACTGACAGCCTGCCTACTTTGCACCCAACACATGCTAGCTATAGATAGGTCCCAGGACATAAAGACCCCGAGCCAGTGCAGGCCTTCAGAGCTCCAATCCAGCAACTCCAAACCGTAGTGCTGCTGAGAAACATCCCCAAGACACAACATAAGCCTCTTCTCCCTTCTTCCTTGCCCTCCTCCCCTTTAGAGTTGTGGGACCCTCAACGCCCAAAAACCAGTGTCTGGAGAGATTCCTGCTGTGAGGGACTTCTCTCTCTCCAACATGCAAACTTGTTAAAGCATCATCCAGTGTAGCTCTTGTGTGCCTACTACCACCTCATGTCCATGTCTGCCCCCACCCTCATCGGTCCCCAAATTCCTCAAACGCCCTCAACAGATTACCAAAGATCCAAAAGTTTGGCAACATTCTATGTGGAAAAAACTATGGGTTAAACAGATATTCTCATACACTGCTGTGGAAAAGTCATCTAGTGTAACTTTCATGGATTTGGCAGTATCTATCAAAATTACAAATGGGCAAATCCACTGACTCAGCAGTTTTATTCCCAGGACTTTATTCTGAGAGATAGTTGCACATGTGAGAAATATCTTTTGAATAAGGTTATTTATTGCAACATTTTTATAGTAGATAATATATACATATTGTAAAGGTCCATGGTTAAAGAAATTATGGCATACTAATAAAAGACCATTTGAATAAAAAAAAAAGAAATTATGGCATACTCTTATAATGAAATACCATGCAATTGTAAAAAAAGAATGAGAAAGCTCTTTATAAATTGATAGGGGAAAAAACAACATGCAAAACAGTGGATGCAACCATTTGTGTTAAAAATAAATGGAAAAAGAATTAATGCATATGCATATTTATATGTGCATAAAAGGGTAACAAGAAGCAGATAACATGAGTTGCCTGAGGGAAAGGATGCTGAGAGCCTGGGAGATGCAGATTGGAGGTCCACTTTTCTCCGTATTCATGTATACAAAACAGTTCTGAACCACAGGAATATGTTACTTCTTTATAAATTACATTAAAATTAATTTGAAGCAAAAGAATGATACTCATCAACATTAGCTGCAGAAAATAAGTACGAAGAGGTACTCAATATCACCTTCTAGATGCTAAACAACTTTCTAAAGCGAAGCTTTAGGAATTTGGTGGAGGGAGGAGAGATCATCACAGGCTTCTGCAGTCCTGGTAGAGATGGGTCTGCAGTGTGTGGACTAGAAGAGAAGGAAGGATGGAGTCTTCTGTAGGAGAAATTTTGTGTAGTTGTGAGCAATTCTGTAGGTTTAAGCAGTGAAAATTTCCAGAAGTTTCAAGAAGATAAGAATGGAATTGCAGAAAAGAGGTATGATTAGCCAAGTAACAAGACTGCCAAGCCATACTTCTGTCATTATTCTATAGGTATTGAAAGGCCACTGAAGGGTTTTCAAAAAAGGAGCTCACCATGATATAACAGACTTTATTTCTTTCTTTAATAATTTCCCATGAGCAATGATGAAATCTTTTTTTTTTTCTAGCCATTAACACCATGTATAGTTTGTATCTAGCATAGATCTTCGATGTAAATTTTAGGGAAGGGGAGATACTGAGGACACAGAGACCTTGCCCCCTTTACTCTATGCACAGAGCAGGGCAATGTTCCCTGACATGATGTAACTGCAATCAAGTATGATAATTTTCTATAGAAAAAGTACCTTGTTCCAGTAATTTAATATAAGAAAAATTTATAAGACTTTTCTGTAAGATTTTGATCCTTCACGTAAGATACTCTAGAGAAGAAATTATGGAAACTTGAACAGACCTGGAGATAAGTTTTGTGATGGTTAATTTTAGGTGTCAGCTTTGCTAGAACAGAGTACCCAGATATTTGGTCAAATACTAATCTGGATGTTGCTAGGAAGATATTTTAAAGATGAGATTAACGTTTAAATCAGTAGACGTTAAGTGCATTACTCTCCATAATGTGAGTGGCCTCATTCAATCAGTTGAAGGCCTTAAGAGAAAAAAAAGACAGACCTCCACTGAGGAAGAGGGAATTTTGCCAGCACACTGACTTTGGACTTGACCTGCAATATGGCCTCTTCCCTGGGTCTCCAGCCTGCAGATTTTGGACTTGCCAGCCTCCACAATCATGTGAGCCAATTCCTGTAAATCTCTATCTGTCTTACCTATCCTATTCATTCTGTTTCTCTGGAGAATTCTGACAAACACAGGCTTTAGTTGAACTTAGTTTAATTCAATTCAACTCAATTCACAGACATTTACTGAGATGTCCTACTATCTTCCAGGCACTGCTTTAAGTCCTGGAGATATTGAGCAAAATAAGACATGGGTTCTGACCTCCAGAAGCTCAGAGTGTAGTGAGAGATGCTAACAAACAAGCAGACAGTTATTGCATATTCCAGTGTGGTAAGTGCTGTAATGTTTAAGCACAGGCTCCCAAGCATGGCAGACTAGGCAATAACTCCATACTTGGCACTGAAACAACATTTCCATTGGCCATCAGGGAGCCATTCTGTGGAGTGCAAATTAGGCAAGTGTTTCCCAGATGCAGAGCTAATCATTCCTAAGTTTACAATGAACAAGGGAGGCTACTGGTGATAAAATAATGAATACAGCATTGTTCTGGCTTTAAAGTGACTTACTGTCTAGTGAAAAGAACCTATATATACACACAACTGTCAGGTAGGAAAGAATGAGGTAAGTTTTAACAATGCACGAAGGTCTTGGAGAGTTAAGAAGAAGTACTCAGGAGTCTAATAATTATGTAAACCTCTGTTTGAATCTACTCAGAGGCTAAGTGAAGCATTAGATGATGCTCCTTGTGATGCTTTACTAAAAGCATAAAATGTTAAAAACAGAAAAAGAGAAAAGGAAGGAAGAAATGACCATTGCAATTACTTTCACCACCTTCATTTTATACATGGAGCTCAGAAAGATGAAGTTACTTTCTCAAAGTTTAAACTACATGTATGAACATAGTTTTTGGTTTTCTGTTTAAAATTTTTTCTTTTGGGTAACTGGGTATTGGGCATTAGGAAGGCACGTGATGTGATGAGCACTGGGTGTTATATGCAACTAATGAATCATTGAACGCTACATCAAAAACTATGTTGGCTAATTGAAATTAAATAAAAAAATATAATTGGAAATTCATCTCCTAATGAGATGAAGCAGGATCTAACTTGTCATATGCATTTAATGAAAGAGAAAGGTATATTCAGGTGAAAATTAATCAGCCCAGAAACTAGAATAATATTATTCTTGTTAATAGGAGGTTAAAAGATTAAATATTTATTATGGTAAAATAAAATAAGCATTAGCTATCAAAAAAAAATTTTTTTTTCTTTTGTAACACCATAATCACCTTTCTTGAATGTGTGAAAATCAGTATCAGCCTGTTTATTTCACCTATAGAAAGATTTTTGTGTCTGTTGGCCATCTGTATGTCTTCTTTGGAAAAATGACTATTCATGTCTTCTGTCTACTTTTTAACTGGATTATTTGTTTTTTGGGTGTTGAGTTTTATTTTATTATTTAAGATTTTATTTATTTATTTGAGAGAGAGAGACAGATAGTGACAGAGATAGCAAAAGAGAGCACAAGTGGGGAGGAGAAGGAGAAGCAGGCTCCTGCTGAGCAGAGAGCCTGATGTGGGGCTTGATCCCAGGACCCTAGGATAATGATCCAAACTGAAGGCAGACACTTAACCAACTGAGCCACCCAGGTGCCCCAAGAGTGTTGATTTTATAAGTTCACTCTGGAAAATAGTATGGAGGTTCCTCAAAAAGTTAAAAATAGAACTACCCTATGATCCAGCAATGGCACTCCTAGGTATTTACCCAAAGGATACAAAATACTGATTCGAAGGAATACATGCACGTCAATGTTTAGAGCAGCATTATCAACAATAGCCAAATTATGGAAAGAGCCCAAATGTCCATCACCTAATGAATGGATAAAGAAGATGTAGTATGTATATACAATGGAATATTAGTCAGCCATAAAAAAGAATGAAATCTTGCCATTTGCAATGACATGGATGGTGCTGGAGAATATTATGCTATGGGAAATAAGTCAGTCAGAGAAAGACAAATACCATATGATTTTGCTCATATGTGGAATTTAAGAAACAAGACAGATGAACACGGGGAGGGTGGGGGGGAAAGAGACGCAAACCAGGAAACAGACTCTTAACTACAGAGAACAAACTGAGGGTTACTGGAGGGGAGGTGGGTGGGGGAATGGGTTAAATAGGTGATAGGGATTAAGGAGGGCACTTGTGATGAGCACTGGGTGTAGTATGTAAGTGTGAATCACTAAATTCTACACCTGAAACTAATATTATACTGTATGTTAACTAATTGGAATTTAAATAAAAACTTGGAAGACAAAAAAGAAGGATTTTTGTGCATGTTTAAACTAATAAAATTGTGACATGTATAAGATTTTCTACCATCTTTTACTTCCAGCCAATATGGACCCTTCTGCTAACAGGGCCCAGATTTACACTCTCACATAAACAACTAAAAATGGACAAAATTTAAAAAGCAACCATTTTCAAACACTGGGCAATTCAGACAACAGGTAGTACCAGATTTTGATCTCTATGAAAGAGGAAACTCACAAGGTGAGATCTATTATCCCTTTAGCTTTCTTCTGGGAGGTACATTTCAGCCTGTGGAATAGGAAAAGTGATTGAAAACAGAGCAACACAGTGTTGCTGACTTAGGAAGACAGAAATCAGAGTTCAAGGAGGGAGGCCACTAGAAGTTGCAGAGTTCAAATTAGAAGGGAACTACCCAGAAAAAATAAAGAAACCTGCATAACAGTACCCTTGAATCTTTGCTGAATACAAAGGTGTGCATGCATAGACTAAGCAAAGAGTGACTGGAGAGCTCTGAACTGGGGATCTACAGAGCTACCAGAGTTCATGCCAGGCTAGGAATTATTCAAGTTCCCAATAGCCACAGTGCAGAGCCCTTGGTGATCACTTGGGGCATTCAGTAAAGTTCCCAGAAAGGTCACACTTCAGTAGTGGAGCTAAACTATCTATTGAGTAAAGGCTGTTCTACATTTGTGCTAACAAATATTAAAATAATCTTTGAAAGGAACAATCTGAAATTATGTAACTATGTAGCCAAAGGGATTGGTAACCTTTTTCTACAGAGGGCTAGATAGTAAAAACTTTAGGTGTTGTGGGCCACATACAATTTCTGCTGCATATTTTTTTCCTTCTTTTTAAAAACAATTCTTTAAAATATAAACACCATCATCATCTCCCATGGGCTGGACAAAAACAAGTCATGGGCTGGATTTGGCCCACAAGTGTTGTTTGCTGACCCTTGAACTAGCAGAATAAAACTCAACAACCTTTAAAGGAACATAACAAAATCAAATTATCAACAACGTCTGGCACCCAATCAAACATTACTGGGCAGGCCAAAAAGCAAAAAAATATAATCTATAACCAAGAGTAAAATCAGTCAATAGAAACAGATCCAGAAATGATGGAATTAGGAGTCAAAGTTTAAAAACAGTTGTTATAACTGTGTTCAAGTATTTAAAGGAAATATGAACAGAATGAAAAAAGAAATATAACATATAAAAAAGAACCAAATGAACTGTTTTAAGAAAGATTTTATTTATTTATTCGACAGAGAGAGAGAGAGAGAGAGAGCACAAGTAGGTGGAGCGGCAGGCAGAGGGAGAGGGAGAAGCAGGCTCCCTGTTGAGCAGGGAGCCCAATGTGGGACTCGATCCGAGGACCCTGGGATCATGACCTGAACTGAAGACAGACACTTAACCAACTGAGCCACCCAGGTGCCCCCCAAGTGAACTTTCTAATAGTGAAATATATAATAGCTGAAACAAGAAAATTCTTTTTCTTTTTTTTTTTTTTTAAGATTTTTAAATTTATTTGTGAGAGAGGGAGAGTGAGCCTGAGTGTGTACAAACAGGGGCGAAAGGCAGAGGGAGAGGGAGAGAAAGAATCTCAAGCAGACTCCACACTGAATGAGGTGTCCAAAGCGGGGCTCAATCCCATGACCCTGAGACCATGACCTGAGCCAAAACCATGAGTCAGACGCTTAACTGACTGAGCCACCCAGGAGCCCCTGAAAAAAAAAATTAATTGGATAGGAAAAATAGCAGATTAGACACTATAAAAGAAGAAATCAGTAAACTTAAGGATAGCAATAGAAACTATACAAACTGAAGCACAGTGATACAAAAGATTTAAAAATAATTAACAGAGCAATCATCTATGGTATAATACCAAGCAGTCTAATGTATATTTATTTGGACTCATAGGGTGGAGTGGCAAAAAATATTTGAAGAAGGGGTGCCTATGTGGCTCTGTTGATTAAGTCTCAGATTCTTGGGTCTGGCTCAGGTCATGATCTCAAGGTCATGAGATCGAGCCCTGCATCATGGAGTCTGCTTGAGACTCTCCCTCTCCAGCTGCCCCTCCCCAACTCAAATAAATAAATAAAATCTTATAAAAAAAGTATCTGAAGAAATAATGGCCAAAATTTTTCTCAAGTTGAGGAGAACTATAAACCCACAAATCCAAGGAGCTCAATGAACCTGTTTGAGTATCTAGAATGAGGGTCAAAGAACCAAATAACAGTAACTTTAAACCTAAAACAACTTATTTTTTTTAAAAATTTGAGTATAGGGGCGGAGCAAGATGGCGGAGGAGTAGGAGACCTGGATTTCGTCTGGTCCCAGGAATTCAGCTGGATAGGGATCAAACCATTCTGAACACCTACAAACTCAACAGGAGATCAAAGAAAAGAATAGCAACAACTCTCTGAACAGAAAAGCGACCACTTTCTGGAAGGTAGGACGTGCGGAGCAGTGAATCTGAGGCGATATTCGGGAGGATAGACGGCGGGGGAGGGGCCTCCGTTGGCTGCTTCTGGCAAGTGATAGAGCCGCGGAGCACAAAATCAGAACTTTTAGAAGTCTGCTCCGCTGAGGGACGTCGCTCCGGTGGCTAAGCGGGGTGTGGAACCCTCGTGGGACAGTGTGGTCTCAGGACCCTCGGGGTCACAGAAAGACCGGGGGTGCCTGAGTGTGGCAGAGCTCCCAGGTATCGGAGCAAGCCGGCTGCAGAGACGGAGCCGAGGAGCGGGCTCTCAGCTAGGGATTGTCATAAACCGTGATCCGCGGCACAGTCGGGCCACTGCTCCTCCAGCAGGGACCCAACAAGCGGCAGATCCGGGGAGACTCACCTTCTTCCCCTGGGAGGAGAGGTGCGGGAGCGCACCGCAGGGATCTGCTGGGTTTGGAGACTCCACCCGGGGTCGGGTGCCAGAGATAGAAACGCGCAGTCACAGGCCGGGTGAGCACGGAGTGCGGCCGGAGGCCGGGTGAGCACGGAGTGCGGCTGGAGACCGGGGAGACGGGAGTGACTGACGGCTTTTCTCTGGCGGCTCACTGAGGAGCGGGGCCCCGAGTTCTCGGCTCCTCCAGGCGGAGATTGGGAGGCTGCCATTTACACTCTCCGCCTCCAAAGCTGTACGGAAAGCTTGCAGGGAACAAAAGCTCCGGAGAGCAAACCGGAGCAGATTACTTAGCCCTGACCGGCAAGGGCGGGGCAATTCCGCCTCTGGCAAAGACATTTGGAAACCACGGCAACAGGCCCTTCCCCCAGAAGATCAGCAAGAACAGCCAGCCAAGACCAAGTTTACCGATCAATGAGAACGGCAGAACTCCAGCGCTAGGGGAATGCTGCACATAGAATTCATGGCTTTTTTACCATGATTCTGTAGTCTTTCAAAGTTAATTTTTTTTTTAACTGTCTTTTTTTTTTTTTTGAATTTTTCTTTTTCCCTTTTTCAACCAACATCTTATCAATCCCTTTTTTAAAAAAACATTTTTATTTTTCATTTTTAGAGTCATATTCTATCCCTTCATAGTAGTTACCCATATTTTTGGCATATATATATAAGTTGTTCTCTCTTTAAAATTTTGAGATAGTTTCTTCTAACAGATCAAAATATACCCTAACTCTCTAGTGTATGGTTTTTTTCTACTCCCCTGCCTGATCACATTCTCTCCTTTTTCTTTTTTAAATCCTCTTCTTTCTTTTCTCAAACAACTTCTTATCAATTCCTTTTATAGAATTTTTTATAATTTCCATCTTTACAGTCATATTCCATCCCTTCATCATATCAACCCTTATTTTTGTACATATATAAGTTTTTCTTTCTTTAAAATTTTGGGAGGCACTTTCTTCTAACAGACCAAAATACACCCAAAATCTATGTGTGTGGCACTGATCTATATACCAGCCTGATCATATTTGATCATATTCTGGTTTTTTTTTGTTTTGTTCTGTTTTTGTTTGTTTTTATCTTTATCTTTTTTTTTTTCCCCCTTTTTTCTCTCTTTCCCTTTCTTTTCCCACTGCTTCAGGTCTTTTCTGATTTGTTTAGAGTATATTTTCTGGGGACGTTGTTACCCTGTTAGCATTTTGTTCTCTCATTAATCTATCCTTCTCTGGACAAAATGACAAGATGGAAAAAATCACCTCAACAAAAAGAACAAGAGGTAGTACCGACTGCCAGGGACCTACTCAATACGGACATTAGTACGATGTCAGATCTAGAGTTCAGAATCATCACTTTAAAGATACTAGCTGGGCTTGAAAAAAGCATGGAAGTTATTAGAGAAACCCTTTCTGGAGAAGTAAAAGAACTAAAATCTAACCAAGTCGAAATCAAAAAGGCTATTAATGAGGTGCAATCAAATATGGGGGTGCTAACTGCTAGGATAAATGAGGCAGAAGAGAGAATCAGTGATATAGAAGACCAAAAGATGGAAAATAAAGAAGCTGAGAAAAAGAGAGATAAACAACTACTGGATCACGAGGGCAGAATTCGAGAGATAAGCGATACCATAAGACGAAACAACATTAGAATAATTGGGATCCCAGAAGAAGAAGAAAGAGAGAGAGGGGCAGAAGGTATAATGGAGCAAATTATAGCAGAGAACTTCCCTAATTTGGGGAAGGAAACAGGCATCAAAATCCAGGAAGCACAGAGAACCCCTCTCAAAATCAATAAAAATAGGTCAACACCCCGACATCTAATAGTAAAACTTACGAGTCTCAGAGATAAAGAGAAAATCCTGAAAGCAGCTTGGGAGAAGAGAGATGTAACCTACAATGGTAGAAACATTAGATTGGCAACAGACCTATCCACAGAGACCTGGCAGGCCAGAAAGGACTGGCAGGATATATTCAGAGCACTAAATGAGAAAAATATGCAGCCAAGAATCTATATCCAGCTAGGCTGTCATTGAAAATAGAAGGAGAGATAAAAAGCTTCCAGGACAAACAAAAACTAAAGGAATTTGCAAACACAAAACCAGCCCTACAAGAAATCTTGAAAGGGGTCCTCTGAGCAAAGAGAGAGCCTAAAAGCAACATAGACCAGAAAGGAACACAGACAATATACAGTAACAGTCACCTTACAGGCAATACAATGGCACTAAATTCCTATCTTTCAATAGTTACCCTGAATGTAAATGGGCTAAATGCCCCAATCAAAAGACACAGGGTATCAGATTGGATTAAAAAACAAGACCCATCGATATGCTGTCTGCAAGAGACTCATTTTAGACCCAAAGGCAACCCCAGATTGAAAGTGAGGGGGTGGAAAACCATTTACCATGCTAATGGACACCAAAAGAAAGCTGGTGTGGCAATCCTTATATCAGACAAATTAGATTTTAAAGCAAAGACTGTAATAAGAGATGAGGAAGGACACTATATCCTACTTAAAGGGTCTATCCAACAAGAAGACCTAACAATTGTAAATATCTATGCCCCTAACATGGGAGCAGCCAATTATATAAGGCAATTAATAACAAAAGCAAAGAAACACATCGACAACAATACAATAATAGTGGGGGACTTTAACACCCCCCTCACTGAAATGGACAGATCATCTAAGCAAAAGATCAACAAGGAAATAAAGACTTTAAATGGCACACTGGACCAAATGGACTTCACAGATGTATTCAGAACATTCCATCCCAAAGCAACGGAATACACATTCTTCTCTAGTGCCCATGGAACATTCTCCAGAATCGATCACATCCTAGGTCACAAATCAGGTCTCAACCGGTACCAAAAGATTGGGATCATTCCCTGCATATTTTCAGACCACAGTGCTTTGAAACTAGAACTCAATCACAAGAGGAAAGTCAGAAAGAACTCAAATACATGGAGGCTAAAGAGCATCCTACTAAAGAACAAATGGGTCAACCAGGAAATTAAAGAAGAATTAAAAAAATTCATGGAAACCAATGAAAATGAAAACACAACTGTTCAAAATCTTTGGGATGCAGCAAAGGCGGTCCTAAGAGGAAAGTATATAGCAATACAAGCCTTTCTCAATAAACAAGAAAGGTCTCAAGTACACAACCTAACCCTACACCTAAAGGAGCTGGAGAAAGAACAGCAAATAAAGCCTAAACCCAGCAGAAGAGAAATAATAAAGATCAGAGCAGAAATCAATGAAATAGAAACCAAAAGAACAGTAGAACAGATCAACGAAACTAGGAGCTGGTTCTTTGAAAGAATTAACAAGATTGATAAACCCCTGGCCAGATTTATCAAAAAGAAAAGAGAAATGACCCAAATCAACAAAATCATGAATGAAAGAGGAGAGATCACAACCAACACCAAAGAAATACAAACAATTATAAGAACATATTATGAGCAACTCTATGCCAGCAAATTAGATAACCTGGAAGAAATGGATGCATTCCTAGAGATGTATCAACTACCAAAACTGAACCAGGAAGAAATAGAAAACCTGAACAGACCTATAACCACTAAGGAAATTGAAGCAGTCATCAAAAATCTCCCAACAAACAAAAGCCCAGGGCCAGATGTCTTCCCAGGGGAATTCTACCAAACATTTAAAGAAGAATTAATACCTATTCTTCTGAAACTGTTCCAAAAAATAGAAATGGAAGGAAAACTTCCAAACTCATTTTATGAGGCCAGCATTACCTTGATCCAAAAACCAGACAAAGACCCCAACAAAAAGGAGAATTACAGACCAATATCCCTGATGAACATGGATGTAAAAATTCTCACCAAAATACTAGCCAATAGGATCCAACAGTACATTAAAAGGATTATTCACCACGACCAAGTGGGATTTATCCCTGGGCTGCAAGGTGGGTTCAACATCCGCAAATCAATCAACGTGATACAATACATTAACAAAAGAAAGAACAAGAACCATATGATCCTCTCAATAGATGCAGAAAAAGCATTTGACAAAGTACAGCCTCCTTTCTTGATCAAAACTCTTCAGAGTATAGGCATAGAGAGTACATACCTCAACATCATAAAAGCCATCTATGAAAAACCCACAGCAAATATCATTCTCAATGGGGAAAAACTGAGAGCTTTCCCCCTAAGGTCAGGAACGCGGCAGGGATGTCCACTATCACCACTGCTAATCAACATAGTATTAGAAGTCCTAGCCACAGCAATCAGACAACAAAAAGAAATCAAAGGCATCCAAATCAGCAAAGAAGAAGTCAAACTCTCACTCTTTGCAGATGATATGATACTTTATGTGGAAAACCCCAAAGACTCCACCCCAAAACTGCTAGAACTCATACAGGAATTCCGTAAAGTGGCAGGATATAAAATCAATGCACAGAAGTCAGTGGCATTCCTATACACCAACAACAAGACAGAAGAAAGAGAAATTAAGGAGTCGATCCCATTTACACTTGCACCCAAAACCATAAGATACCTAGGAATAAATCTAACCAAAGAGGCAAAGGATCTGTACTCAGAAAACGATCAAATACTCATGAAAGAAATTGAGGAAGACACAAAGAAATGGAAAAACGTTCCATGCTCATGGATTGGAAGAACAAATATTGTGAAGATGTCAATGCTACCTAGAGCAATCTACACATTCAATGCAATCCCCATCAAAATACCATCCAGTTTTTTCAAAGAAATGGAATAAATAATCCTAAAATTTGTATGGAACCAGAAAAGACCCCGAATAGCCAGAGGAATGTTGAAAAAGAAAAGCAAAGCTGGTGGCATCACAATTCCGGACTTCCAGCTCTATTACAAAGCTGTCATCATCAAGACAGTATGGTACTGGCACAAAAACAGACACATAGATCAATGGAACAGAATAGAGAGCCCAGAAATGGACCCTCAACTCTATGGTCAACTCATCTTTGACAAAGCAGGAAAGAATGTCCAATGGAAAAAAGACAGTCTCTTCAACAAATGGTGTTGGGAAAACTGGATAGCCACATGCAGAAGAATGAAACTGGACCATTTCCTTACACCACACACAAAAATAGACTCCAAATGGTTGAAAGACCTAAATGTGAGACAGGAGTCCATCAAAATCCTAAAGGAGTACACAGGCAGCAACCTCTTCGACCTCAGCCGCAGCAACTTCTTCCTAGAAACATCGCCAAAGGCAAGGGAAGCAAGGGCAAAAATGAACTATTGGGACTTCATCAAGATAAAAAGCTTTTGCACAGCAAAAGAAACAGTCAACAAAACCAAAGGACAACCGACAGAATGGGAGAAGATATTTGCAAATGACATATCAGATAAAGGGCTAGTATCCAAAATCTATAAAGAACTTATCAAACTCAACACCCAAAGAACAAAGAATCCAATCAAGAAATGGGCAGAAGACATGAACAGACATTTTTCCAAAGAAGACATCCAAATGGCCAACAGACACATGAAAAAGTGCTCAACATCGCTCGGCATCAGGGAAATCCAAATCAAAACCTCAATGAGATACCATCTCACACCAGTCAGAATGGCTAAAATTAACAAGTCAGGAAATGACAGGTGTTGGCGGGGATGCAGAGAAAGGGGAACCCTCCTACACTGTTGGTGGGAATGCAAGCTGGTGCAGCCACTCTGGAAAACAGTGTGGAAGTTCCTCAAAAAGTTGAAAATAGAGCTACCATACAATCCAGCAATTGCACTACTGGGTATTTACCCCAAAGATACAAAAGTAGGGATCCGAAAGGGTACGTGCACCCCAATGTTTATAGCAGCAATGTCCACAATAGCCAAACTGTGGAAAGAGCCAAGATGTCCATCGACAGATGAATGGATAAAGAAGATGTGGTATATATATGCAATGGAATATTATGCAGCCATCAAAAGGAATGAGATCTTGCCATTTCCAAGGACATGGATGGAACCGGAGGGTGTTATGCTGAGCGAAATAAGTCAATCAGAGAAAGACATGTATCATATGACCTCACTGATATGAGGAATTCTTAATCTCAGGAAACAAACTGAGGCTTGCTGGAATGGGGGGTGGGGTGGGAGGGATGGGGTGATTGGGTGATAGACACTGGGGAGGGTATGTGCTCTGGTGAGCACTGTGAATTGTGCAAGACTGTTGAATCTCAGATCTGTACCTATGAAACAAATAATGCAATATATGTTAAGAAAAAAAAAAGAAGAAGAAGATAGCAGGAGGGGAAGAATGAAGGGGGGAAATCGGAGGGGTAGACAAACCATGAGAGACGACGGACTCTGAAAAACAAACTGAGGGTTCTAGAGGGGAGGGGGGTGGGAGGATGGGTTAGCCTGGTGATGGGTATTAAAGAGGGCACATTCGGCATGGAGCACTGGGTGTTATGCACAAACAATGAATCATGGAACACTACATCTAAAACTAATGATGTAATGTATGGGGATTAACATAACAATAAAAAAATTTTAAAAAAATTGAGTATAGTTGACATACATTGTTACATTAGTGTCAGGTGTACAACTTAGATTTAGTAAGTTTTTACATTATGCTATGTTCACCACAAGTGTAGCTACCATCTGTCCCATTACACTGCTTTCACAATATCATTGACTGTATTCCTTATGTTGTGCCTTTAATTCCCAGGACTTATTCTTAAATGGCAAATTAACTGGATTCCAAGTAGAACACATTGTCTTTTTACCTTATCAGGTCTTAAGCACCGAAGAATTATTATTTTCTGTAGTTCATTTAGTTTTTCATCCATTGGTACTGGAAATTTAGCATTGTATGGCTCTTTACTGTCATAAATTTCCCGCCATTCAGTTATATGTTCACAAAAATGCTTCCTAATGGAAAAAAAGCTTAGTAGTTATTATTTCATTGGGGAATAATTTAAAAAGAGATTGTTAAACAAGGATATTACAAATTTACCTATCCTTATTCAATGCTGTCATCAAGTTTAAATAATTACCTGAATTCTTTGAAGGCAGGAAATTCACTTGCACGGCAAATTTCCTCCCAGCTTTTATCCTGTAGCCAAGTTGGATCAGGATTTTTCTCAGGACTCTTAAGACTTACTCCTCCAGTTAAAAGAAACATCAGTTCCTGGTATTCAATCTCTTTCTTTGCTCTGTAAAACCAAAATAAAGATTGCTGTAAATTGCTGATTTTAAAATTGAATGAAATCAATTTCTGCTTCTATAGCCTTGATAAAATAATCGGAACAGAATTACTCTACTGCCATAAACAATTGGAAAACTAGATAAAGTGAATGAAACAACTGTTTTTGGAAATTATACAACAGCCAGTGCAACACTGTGGTCCCTGAGAAAAGGGAGACAATTAAGGTGATCCCTATGATTGTCTCAGCTATCCACCTAGAGGCACTTTCCAGACTATGAAACAGAGAGGTGATCAAAATCAGAACTTGATAGTATTGCTGAATTGAATAAACAGAGATCAGAGTTAAGGAAGGCTGAGTGGCAGAGTTTGTGGGCAGAGTACCAGAGAGGAGGGAGATGCATGGAAAAGAGGTCCAGAAATCTGCATAGGTATCCTCTTGATTCGATTGCTAAATGCTAAGTCATATATGAATAGGGTAAAACTACGGGAGACCAGGCAAAGAATATCTGGGGAGCTGTAAACTGAGCAGCTACCAGAGCTCACACAAAACTTGGAGATAGGAATTCTCACCAACTAGAGTTAATCTTCGTTGAACACCAGAGGAATTCAGAGGCAACATCAGAGGGATCATGCCTTAGTAGCAAAGCTAACCTAGCCTTAGAATAAAGCCTATTCTAAAACTACCAAAAGAAAGCTTAAAAACAAGCCTTGAAAACATCAAACTAATCCAGTAATTTAAGTACCTGTATAAGTAAAGTCTAATGCTTTTTAAAGGAATAAAAAAAAAAACCAACCAGCATTTATCCATGTAAAATTCACACTATTCATAACGAGGAGAAAAAAATCAGTCAATAGATACATACAAGTGATAGAGATAATACAACAAAAAGATAGGAATGTTAGAAGAGCTATTACAAATATGCTGAAGGAATTAAAGCAAAACGAACATAAAGAATAGAGAAACAGGCAACAGAAAAAATAACCAAATGCAACTTCTAGAGATCAAAAGTATGAAATCTAAAAGAAAAATTCACTGATTTCTTTCCAGATGTAGAGAAAATGAAAGGATTCATTACCAGTAGATATATAGTATAAGAAAGGTTAAAGGAAGTTTCAGTTAGATAGAAATTTGAATCAACACAAAAGAATAAAGAGTGCCAGAGATGGTAACTATGTCGGTAAACATAAAAGACTTTTCTCTTATTATTTAAGTCTCTTTAAAAGATTACTGACTATTTAGGGGCACCTGGATGGTTCAGTCGGTTAAGCGTCTGCCTTTGGCTCAGGTCATGATCCCAGGGTCCTGGGATCGAGCCCCTCATTGGGCTCCTTGCTCAGCAGGGAGCCTGCTTCTCCATCTCCCTCTGCCTGCCGCTCCCCCTGCTTGTGTTCTCTCTCTCTCTCTCTGTCAAACAAATAAATAAAATCTTAAAAAAAAAAAAAAGATTACTGACTAGAGCAGAATAACAAGTGCTATGGGATTTATAATATGTACAAGTGAAATATATGACAATAACAAAACAAAGGCTGGGAGGAGAGAGATGGAAGTATATTGTTGTAAGTTCTTATACTATATACATATGAAGGAGTATAACTTTACCTGAAGATAGACTGTGGTATGTTAAAAGGTATACTATAATCCCAAGGAAACCACAAAAAGAATAAAACAAAAAAAAAATTATAGCTAGTAAGTCAACAAAGGAGATAAAATGGAATCATAATACATACTCAATTCAAAGAAAAAGAAAATGAGGAAATGGAACAAAAAACAGATGTGCAAAACAGAAAGCAAGTTGTAAGACAGTAGATTTAAATATAACTCTATTGTCTCATTGAATGTAAGTGGTCTAAACAATTTCACTAAAGGCAGCAATTATCAGATTGGGTAAAACAAAGAAGACCTAACTATATGTTGTCTACAGAAATACAGCTTAAATATAAAGATACAAATAGGTTAAAAGTAAAAGTATGAAAAAATATATACCATGCTAACACTATTCAAAAGAAAGCTGGGGTCTGTAATAGGATAATACAAAATAGATTTCAGAACAAAGGACAGACCAGGGATTAAAAAAAAAATTAAGTCAATTCATTAAGAGGTCATAATAGTCCTAAACACTTACACATATAATAACAGAGCATCAAAACACAAACAAACATTGATAGAACTGTCAGAAGCAATCTCCATAGCTAAGAGATTTTAAACCTCTCTCAAAAATCAATTGAACAAGTACACAGAAAATCAATTAGGATAATAGTATATAGACTAGCTTGACCTACTTGACATTTGTAGAACATTCCATTCAAAAACAGCAAAATACAGATTCTTTTCAATGGCATATAGAACATTTGCAGAGATAGACCACATTCTAGGCCTTAAAATGTCTCATTTATAAAATTTCTAGAAAAGGAAGAGTTATGGAGACAGAAAGCAGATCAGTGGTTACCTGGGGCTGGGAATAGGAATAGGAATTGACTAGTAGGCACAAGCAAGGAAACTCTGAGATGATGGAAGTGTTCTAAAACTGGATTTTGGTGATGGTTGCACAATTGTATAAATGTACTAAAAATCATCTAACTGTATTCTTACAATCAGCCAATTGCATAATAATTACCTAATAAAGCTGGGAAAAAGGGAAATTTTCCAGATAAACAAAAACTAAAGAAGTTTATCATCACTAAACTGGCCTTACAAGAAATATTAAAGAGACTTTTTTTGAGCTGATAAGAGAAGGCACTAATTAATAACATAAAACATACAAAAGTAAAAATCTCACTGGAAAAGGTAAATAGTAAAGGTAGTAGATTCAATCACTTCTAAAGCAAGTATGAAGGTTAAAAGACAAAAGTAATAAAATTAATTAAAACTACAATAGTTAAGGGATGCATAAAATATAAATATGTAAAATGTGACATCAAAAATATAAAATGGGGGTGTAGTAAAAAGATAGTTTGGAATGTGTTCAAATTTAAGCTGTTCTCATCTTAAAACAAACTATTATAAACACAGGATGTTATATGTGAACCTCAAAGTAACCACAAAGAAAAAAACTCCTGGTAAATACCACAAAGAAAATGAGAAAAGAACCTAAACACAAAACTAAAGAAAGCTATCATATCACAAGGGAAGAGAGAAAAGAGAAGAAAGAACAGAGAGGAACTAAGAAAACAGGCAGAAAACAATTACAAAATGGCAGTAAGTACATGCTTATCATTAATTACTTTAAATGCAAATAAACTGTCCAATCAAAAGACATAAAATGGCTGAGTGGATTAAAAAAAAGGACCCATATCTATGCTGCCTACAAGAGACTCAACTTAGAAGTAAGGATACACAGACTGAAAGTGAAGGGATAGGAAAAGACAGCCCATGCAAATAGAAATGAAAAGAAAGCTGGTGTAGCTATACTCATATCAGACAAAATAGACTTTAAAACAAAGACTACAATAAAATACCAAGAAGGGAATTACATAATGATAAAGGGGTCAATCCAGCAAGAAGACACAACATTTGTAAATATATATGTACCCACTGTAGGAGCACCAAATATATAAAGCAGATATTAACATACCTAAAGGGAGAACTTGACAGCAATACAATAATAGAAGGGCACTTTAATACCCCCACTTACATCAATGGATAGAGCAGCCAGAGAGAAAATCAATAAGGAAACACTGACCTTAAATGACACATTAGACCAAATGGACTTAGTAGACACATGCAGAAAATCCCAGCCAAAGGCAGAATACACATTTTTTTCAAATGCACTTGGAACATTCTCCATGACAGATCACATGTTAGGCCACAATAAATTCAAGAAGATTGAGATCATAATATTTATGTATTTATTTTAGAGAGAGAGAGACCGAGAGAGCACGAGCAGAGGAGGCGCAGAGGAAAAGGGAGGGAGAATCTCAAGCAGACTCCCTGCTGAGCATGGAGCCTGATACAGGGTCAATCTCACAACCCTGAGATCATAACCTGAACAAGAACCAAGAGTTGGACACTGAACCGACTGAGCCACCCAGACGCCCCAAGATTGAGATTATATTAAGCATCTTCTTTGACCACAATGGCAATAAAACAAGAAATCAATTACAAAAAGAAAACTGGAAAAACCACAAAAATGTGGAGATTAAGCAACATGCTACTAAACCAATGGGTCATCAAAGAAATCAAAGAAGAAATTTAAAAATATATGAAGACAAATGAAAACAGAAATATGACACACCAAAATCTATGCAGTGCAGCAAAAGTGGTTCTAAGAGGGAAGATCACAGCAATAAAGCCTACCTCAAGAAACAAGAAAAACCTCAAATAATCTAACTTTAAACCCAAAGGAACTAGAAAAAGAAGAATAAACGAAGCCTAAAGTTAGTAGAAGGAAAAAATTAACAAAGATCAGAGTGCAAATAAATCAAGACTAAAAATAAATAAATAAAAAAGATCAGTAAAATTGAGAGGTGGTTCTTTGAAAAGATAAACAAAATTGACAAACCTTTAGCTAGACTAACCAAGAAAAAGAGAGGGCTCAAATAAAATCAGAAATGAAAAAGAAGTTACAACTAAAGTTACAATTATACCACAAATAATCATATGCTAATGAATTGGACAACCTAGAAGAAATGGAAAATTTCCCCAAAATATAGAATCTTCCAAGATGAATCATGAAGAAATAGAAAATCTGAATAAACTGATTACTAGCAAGGAGATTGAATCAGTAATAAAAAACTCCCAACAAACAAAGTCCAGGACCAGATAGCTTCACTGGTGAATTCTACCAAACATTCAAAGAAGACTTAATACTTACCCTTCTCAAACTCTTCCTTCAAACAAAAGATTGAAATCTTGTCCTTGAGGGTATTATGTTAAGTGAAATAAGTCAGAAGTAGAAAGACAAAAAGTACAATTTCACTCATATGTGGAATCTAAAAATAAATAAATAAGCAAAACAAAAACAAACTCATAGACACGAAGAACAGATTGTTAGTTACCAGAGGGAAGGGGGTTGTTAGTGGGTGAAATGGGTGAAGGGGGTCAAATGTATGGTGATGGATGGCAACTAGATTTTTGGAAGTGATCACTTTGTAATAAATACAGTTGTTGAATTTTAATGTTGTACATCTACAACTTATATAATGTTACACACCAATTTTAACTCGTAAAAAATGAAAAACAAAAAAAACCACAAAGAACAATGGCAGTGAATAGAAAACAGTAACATATATGGTAGCTATTAATCCATTTATATAAATAATCACTTTAAATATCATTGGTTTCAATACATCAATTAAAAGACACAGATGGGGGGCGCCTGGGTGGCTCAGGAGTTAAGCGTCTGCCTTCAGCTCAGGTCATGATCCCAGGGTCCTGGGATTGAGCCCCGCATCAGGCTGCCTGCTCAGCGGGTGGCCTGCTTCTCCCTCTCCCGCTCCCCCTGCTTGTGTTCCCTCTCTTGCTGTGTCTCTCTCTGTCAAATAAATAAATAAAATCTTAAAAAAAAAAAAAAGACATAGATGGTCAGAGTGGATACAAAAAATGAGACCTAACTATATGTTGTCTACAAAAAAACCATTTTAAATATGAAAAGAGATAGATTAAAAGAAGAGGGATGGAGAAAGAAATACCATGCTAACATTAATCAAAATAAAGCTGGAATAGCTATATTAACTTCAGACAGAGATGACTTCAGAGCAAGGAAAATTATCAGGGATAAACAGGGCCATTACATAATGATAAAGGGGTTAATTCTCCCAAAAGACACAGCAATTGTTAATGTACCTTACAAGAGAATGTAAAAATATATGAGAGAAAACCTGACAGACAAGAAAAAATAGACTAATCCACTATTATAGTAATGGACAGATCCAGCAGCAGAAAATCAGTAAAGACACAGTAAAGACACACTTGAACTAAACAGCACCATCAGCTGAATACATCAATTGACTACAAGTGACATCTATAGAATATTTTATCAAACAACTTCAAAATACACATTCTTCTCAACCTCATATGGAACATTCACCAAGACAGAACACATTCTGGGCCATAAAACACACCTTAACAAATTTAAAAGAAGAGAAATCATATAAAGTATTCTCTCTGACTACAATAGAATTAAACCAGAAATCAGTAACAGAGAGATAGCTGGAAAACCCCAAAATACTTGGCAATTAAACAATACAATTCTAAGTAATGTATGGGTCAAAGAAGTCTCAAGAGAAACAAACATTTAGAATTAAATAAAAATGAAAACATAACTTATCCAAATTTGTGGGATGCAGCAAAAGTAATGCTCAGAGGAAAATTTATAACCCTGAATGCATTTATTGGATCTAAAATCAATCATTTAGGCTTCCACCTTAAGACACTAGAAAAAGAAGATCAAATTAAATCCAAAGCAAGTAGAAGTGAAGAAATGATAAAAATCAGAGAAGAAATTCATGAAATTAGGGGTGCCTGGGTGGCTCAGTCACTTAAGTGTCTGCCTCCCACTCAGGTCATGATCTCCAGGTCCTGGGATCGAGCCCTATGTTGGGCTTCCTGCTCAGCAGAGAGTGTGCTTTTCATTCTCTCTCTCTCTCTCTCTCTCAAATAAATAAAATCCTTAAAAAAAAAAAAGAAATTCATGAAATTAAAAACAAATCAAGAGGGGAAAAATCAATGAAACTGAAATCTGGTTCTTTGAAAAGATCAATAAAATTGGTTAACCTCTACCCAGGGTAACTAAGGAAATAAAGAAAGAAGACACAAATTACAAATATCAGAAATGAAAGAAGGGCCATCACTACTAATTCCATTGACATTAAAAAGATAATAAAACGGGCACCTGGGTGGCTCAGTCATTTAAGCGTCTGCCTTCCACTCAGGTCATGATCCCAAGGTCCTGGGATCTAGTCCCACATCAGGATCCTGGCTCAGTGGGGAGTCTGCTTCTCCCTCTACCCTTCCCCCCTGCTCATGATCTCTCTCACTCAATCTCTCTCTCTCTCAAATAAATAAATAAAAAATCTTAAAAAAAAAGATAATAAAACAATATTATGAACTCTATGTCCTCAAATTTGATACCTAGCCGAAATAGATCAATTCATTGGAAGACACAATCTGCCAAGATTCACACAAGGGGAAACAGATAATCTGAATAGACTTTGTGTTATTGTACTTGTGCCATCTTAACAAAACACGATAGGCTGGGTTGCATAAATAATGCAAATTTATTTTCTCAGAGTTCTGGAGGCTAGAAGTTTGGATCAAGGTTCTGGCTGACTTTGGTTTCTGATGAGACCTCTTTTCCTCGCCTGTAGACAGCCACCTGCTTACTGTGTCCTCACATGGCCTTTCTTCTGTGTGCATATGGAGAGAGAGAGCACTCTGGTAGCTCTCTTTTTTTAAGGACATTAATTCTATCAGATCAGGACCATACCTTTCTGAGCTTATTTAACCTGATTACTTCCTTATAGGTCTCATCTCTAAATATAGTCACACTGGAAGTTAGTGCATCAACATATGAATGGGGAGCCCAACTACGCAGTCCATAACTATATCTATTAAAGAAACTGAATTGATAATTAATAACCTTCTAAAACAGAAAGCACCATACTAAAATGGGTTCTGGAGAATTCTACCAAACTTATAAGAAGAAACTCTACAGATTCCTTACAATCTCTTCCAGAAAATAGCAGAAGGAATACTTCCCTAATTATTCTATAAATTCAGTATTACCCTAATACCCAAACTAGACAGAGATAGTATAAGAAAACTACAAACCAAATCTCTCAAGAACATGGATACAAAAATTCTCAACAAAATATCAGCAAATTGAATCAAACAATGTATAAAAAGAATAACACACCACAACAAAGTGATATTTATCTAGGTATGTAAGGCTGTTTCAACATTCAAAAATCAATTAATGTAATCTATCACATCAATAAACTAAAAAAGAAAAAGCACATGATCATATCAGTAGATGCAGAAAATTCATTTGACAAAATCCAATATGCTTTCATGATTAAAATTTTCAGCAAACTAAGTATAAAGGAGAACGTCCTCAATTTGATAAAGAACATTCACAAAAAAATCCTGTGGCTAACATCATACTTAAAAGTGAGAAACTAGAAAATTACCCACTAAGATCAAGAACAAAACAAGGATGTCCCTTTTCATCACTTGTCAACATCATACTGAAAGTCCTGGCTAGTGTAATAAGAAAAAGAAATTTAAAAATATATAGATTAGAAAAAAAACTAATTTGTCTTTGTTTGAGATGACATAATTGTCTATGTAGAAAATCCAAAAATCTGAAAGAATTGGTAAAAAAAAAACCTCCTAAAACTAATAGGCAATTATAGCAGGGTTGCAGGATACAATGTCAACATACAAAAGTCAGTCACTTTCCTATATATCAATGACAAGTGGAATTTGAAATTAAAAACATGATACCATTTGCAATGGCACCCAAAAAAGTGAAATACTTAGGTATAAACCTAACAAATCATGTACAAGATCTATATGAGAAAAACTACAAAAATGTGATGAAAGAAATCAAAGAAGAATTAAATAAATGAAGAGATATACCATGTTCATGAATAGGAAGAATCAATACTGTCAGGGTGTCAGTTCTTCCCGATTTGATCTATAATTCAAAATGACAGCAAGTTATTTTGTGTATAATTGACAAATTGATTCTAACGTTTATATGGAGGGGCAAAAGACCAAGAACAGGCAACACAATAATGAAGGAGAAGAACACAACTAGAAAACTGACATTACTGGACTTCAAGACTTATATTAAAGCTACAGTAATGAAGACAGTGTTGTATTGGTAAAAAAAAAAAAAAAAAAAAAAAAAAGATAGACAAATAGATCAATGGAACAAAATTTTGTGGATTTTTGGGGCACCTGGGTGGCTCAGTCAGATGGGCGTCTGCCTTCCACTCGGGTCATGGTCCCAGAGTCCTGGGATTGAGGCCTGAGTCAGGCTCCCTGCTTAGTGGGGAGCCTGCTTCACCCTCTGCCCCTCCCCCTGCTCTTGCTCTCTCTCTCTCTCAAATAAACAAATAAAATCTTTAAAAAAAAAAGAATTTTGTGGATTTTCTATAAAGTTCACCTTATATGAAGATGCAAAAGACCCAGAATAACCAACACAATATTTAAGAAGAACAAAGGACTGACACTACCTGACTTCGAGACTTACTATAAAGCTAATTAAGTCAATACTACAAAAGAACAAATATAAATCAGTGATACAGAATAAAGAATCCAGAAATACACACATATAAATAGAGCTACCTGATCTTTGACAAAGAAACAAAGGCAGTATAATGGATAATCTTTTCAACAAATGGTGCTGGAACAACTGGATATCCACATGCAAAAAAAAAAAAAAAAAAAAACTAGACAGAGACTCTTCACAAAAACTAACTCAAAATGGATCATAGACCTAAATGTAAAATGCAAAACTATAAAATTCCTAGATTACATAGAAGAAAATCTAGGTGACCTTAGATATGTTAATGATTTTTTAGATATAATACCATAAGCCATGAAAGAAAGAACTGATAAGGTGGACTTCATTAAAATTTAAAAAGACACTGTCAAAAGAATAAGAAGGCAAGCCACAGACTGGGAGAAAATATTTGCAAAAGGCATATCTGTTGAAGGACTATCATCTAACTCAACAATGAAAAATGAACAATTAAACTGATTCAAAAGTGGCCAAAAGACCCAACACCAAAGAAGATATAAAGATGGCAAATTAGCATATGAAAATTTCTCAACATTACGTGCCATTAGCAAATTGCAAATTAAAATGAGATAACACTACACATCTGTTAGAATGGTCAAAATCCAGAACACTGACAAGACCAAATGCTGGCAAGGATGCAGAGCAACAGGAACTCTTACTCATTGCTAGTGGAATGAAAAATGGTGTAGCTACTTTGGAAGACAGGTTTTTTACAAAACTAAACATACTCTTACCACATGATCCAGCAATCACACTCTTTGGTATTTAATCAAATGAGCTGAAAAGTTATATGCATATAAAAACTTACACACAAATGTTTATAGCAGTTTTATTCATAATATTCAAAACTTGGAAGCAACCTAAATGTATTTCAGTAGGTGAATAAACTGTGATACATCCAGAGAATGGAACATTACTTAGTGCTAAAAAGAAATGAGCTATCAACCCATGAAAAAACATGGAAAGACCTTAAGTGCATATTATTAAGTGAAAGAAACCAATTTGAAAAGGCTCTATTTCTTTTTTTTTTTTAAGTGAACTCACAACTCCGACATCAAGAGTTGCATGTTCTACCAACTGAGCCAGCCAGCTACTCTGAAAAGGCTCTATTTCTTGACCTGGTTGGTAGTTACATAATTTTTGCTTTTTAAGAATTCACTGAAGTGTACATGAATATTGTGTGGACTTTTATGTGTGACCCACATTTTAAAAATCTATTAAATATCAAAACACCAATACTATTGTAGAGAAATGTACAAGTAAAATCATGACTTAAACAGAGCAGAAACATGATATCCTTCTGTGAGAAGACATCCTCATCAATTAGTTTCCCCAGGCAAGTTTTTTAAAGCGAATAAAGAAAAATCAAGTAACTTACAGAAGAAGATTGGCACATAACAAAAAGGAAAACAGCAGCTTGTCCTTCTCAAATAGTGATCGGCATATATTACAATATAAGTTGTATGTGAAGTGGTCATTTAAATATCGTAGGCGCTTTTCCAAAATTTTGGATTTGTTACTGAAAGGTTGAAAAACAGGCAAACATATTGAGTCAAACAAAACTAAGAAAAAATAAGTAACACATGAATTAACACATAAGTATTCACTGTTAAAAATATGAAACTAAACACACACACACACGAGTGCATATAAAACTGGTGAAATCTGCAGGTGCCTTGGTGGAAGTCGGTTAAGCAACCAACTCCTGGTTTCAGCTCAGGTCCTGATCTCAGGGTCGTGGGAGGTCACCCTGCAGGGGCTCTGCGCTCAGCATGGAGTCTGCTTGAGTTTCTCTCTGCCCTTCCCCACCATCTCAAATAAATAAATAAAATCTTTAGAAAAGAAGAAAAAAAACTGGTGAAATCTGAATAAGCTCTGTGAATTTCCTGGTTTTGATATTGTACTACAGTAATGCAAAATGTTACCACTGGAGAAACTGAGTGAAGGATACATGGGACCTGCCTATATAGTTTTGTGTTTGTGTGCAACTTCTTGTAAATTATAAGTAAAAAACACAGTATAATTCTATGAGAAAACGAAATTGGGTTTATACCATCTATTTTCAAAATTCTAAACTTCTTATTGTATTCCAAAATGACTGAAAACAAATAGTTAATGAAAAGATACCTATATTAAATCCCTATTATGTGAGATTTATGTTGGGCAGGGAACTGTAAGACACAAAGAAGTATGAAACATTTTTGTCCCAAAGAAACATCAAATCTAGATCAAGATGTATATTTTTTCAAAGATTTTATTTATTTATTTGACAGAGAGAGACACACACACACAGCGAGAGAGGGAACACAAGCAGGAGCAGAGGGAGAGGGAGAAGCAGGCTTCCCATGGAGCTGGGAGCCTGACGTGGGGCTCGATCCCAGGACCCTGGGATCATGACCTGAGCCGAAGGCAGATGCTTAATGACTGAGCCACCCAGGCGCCCCAAGATGTATATATTTTTAAAAAATATGTGAAAAGCCAGAAAATATATGGACAAAATGTTACTTCTGGGTGTGGTTATGGCTGATATTTTTCTTCTTTATACTCTTATTTGTTTAAAATTTTGTAATAATCATGTATTATTTTCATTTTTTTTAGTTCAAAAATTTTTCAGTAATACTGAAAGGAATGTAAGATGATACACCCATTCTGGGAAAGTTTGGCATCTACTTAAAAAAAAAATAAACAAGCAACAACCACATGACCCAGCAATTGCACTCCTGGGCATTTATCCCAGAAACGAAAACTTATGTTCACATAAAAACCTGCACAGGCATGTGTATAGCAGTTGTATTCATAATAGCTAAGAACTGGAAATAACCCAGATGCCCTAGAGTACATCAATATCATGAAATACTTTTCAGCAATGAAAAGGAACAACCTACTGACACACGCAACCTGGATGAATCCCCAGAGAATGAAGCTGGGTGAAAAAAAGTCAGTCCTTAAAAGTTATATGCAAATATGGGGCACCTGGGTAGCTCAGTTGGTTAAGGGTCAGACTCTTGATTTCAGCTCAGGTCATGATCTCAGGATCAAGCCCCTGAGCCAGACTCTCCACTGAGCGAGGGAGTCTCTTTGAGATTATTTCCCTTTACCCCTCCCCGCCCGTCCCCCTGCTCATGCTTACTTGCTCTCTAAAATAAAGAAATCTTTTTTTAAAAAAAAGTTATGTGCTATATGATTTCATTCTTGAAATAATGAAATTACAGAAATGGAGACTGGATTAGTGGTTGTCAAAGGTTAAGGAGAGGGTAGGGAAGGGTAAGAGTGGATATGGCTGCAAAGGGCAGCATGGGAATCCTTGTGCTGATGCAAGTGTTCCCTGTCTTGACTGTATCAACATCCATATCCTGGTTTTGATCTCATACTATTGTAGAGGTTTCCAAGATGTCACCATTGAGGAAACTGGGTAAAGGGTACACAGGATCGGGACTTGGGAAAAGATGGCAGAGGAGTAGGGGACCCTCCAACCGGTCCCCTGAATAGAGCTGGATATCCACCAGACCACTCTGAACACCCACGAAATCAGCCTGAGATGTAAGAAGATAGATCTGGATCTCTACAAATAGAATATCGCAGGTGGTTGTTTTCGAGGTATGAAGCAAGGAGCCGTGATTCCACGGGCAGATATCGGAAGATAAAACGGAAGGGGGAGGGAGCCTTCAGGATCCTGCACCGCCAGTTTGCAAAAGCCTCCCACGCTGGGGACGGGGCACAGACTTGCAGACCGGCAGTGGCAGGGAAAGGACTTTAGGGGAGTTCCCCGACTGAAACCCAGAGCGGTGGGGCCGCACGTGTGAACTGGGGGTGGCTGGCGGTTTTAGAAGCACAAAGGGCAGAGACGTGCCCCGACATGGAGGCAAGGACTGGGAGTGCTGCGGAGGGGTGCACAACCGAGGACGCTGCAGTTTATAGCAGCACAGACAGAAACAGAGATAGTGTGGCCTGGAGAGCTCACTGAAGAACAAACTGCGATCTCTCTGCTCTGAGGCAGAGGGTTAGAAACGGTCTCTTCTGCTCTGACTTGCGGAAGGGACGTGGAAAGCCCCCAGGGAAAGCCGCCAGAGAACAAAAGCCCCAAAAAACCGGTTTTCACTGAGCCCATCCCCCCCCCCCAGGGGGCAGGACAACTCTGCCCAAACAGGGTTGCCTGAGTAACAGCACAGCAGGCCCCTCCCCCAGAAGACAGGCTGGGGGAGGTTCCCTATAAAACAGGTGCATCTTGCTTGGGTTGTGGTCAATAATCTGGACTTTGTACATTCCCTCAACCACCCCTCAACAGAATGACTAGGAGGAGGAACCCCCAAAATAGGAAAGACTCAGAGACTATGACTTCTGCCACAGATTTACAAATGCATACAGATATAACCAAGATTTCAGAAATGGACTTCAGGGTAACAGTTATGAAGACAATAGCTAGAATGGAGAAATCGATTGATGGCAACATAGAATCTCTAAGGGCAGAAATGAAAGCTGAACTAGCAGAACTTAAAAATGCTATCATGAGATCCAATCTAATTTAGATACTCTAACAGCTAGGGTAAACAAGGCAGAAGAACGAATTAGTGATCTAGAAAACCAACTGATAGAAAAGAAGGAAAAAGAGGAAGCCAGGGAGAAACTACTCAAAATCCATGAAAACAGAGAAATAAGTAACACCATGAAACGTTCCAATGTCAGAATTATTGGAATCCCTGAGGGGGTGGAGAGACAGAGAGGACTAGAAGATATATTTGAGCAAATCGTAGCTGAGAACTTCCCTAATCTGGGGAGTGAAACAAACATTCGTGTCCTAGAGGCAGAGAGGAACCCTCCCAAGATCAAGGAAAACAGGTCAATGCCCCGGCATGTAATATTAAAACTTGCAAATCTTAGAACCAAGGAAACCATCTTAAGGGCAGTTAGGGGGAAGAGATTCCTTATGTACAGAGGAAGGAACATCAGAATAACATCAGACCTATCCACAGAGACCTGGCAAGCCAGAAAGGCCTGGCAAGACATATTCAGGGTACTAAATGAGAAGAACATGCAGCCAAGAATACTTTATCCAGCAAGGCTGTCATTTAGAATAGATGAAGAGATGCAGAGCTTGATTGGCAGAAACTAAAAGAATATGTGACCACTAAGCCAGCCCTGCAAGAAATATTAAGGGGGGTTCTATAAAAGTAGGAAAGACCCCAAGAGTGATATAGAACAGAAATTTACAGAGACAATCTATAGAAACAAGGACTTCACAGGCAACATAATGACAATAAATTCATATCTTTCAATAATCACTCTCAATGTGAACAGCCTAAATGCTCCCATAAAACGGCACAGGGTTGCAGATTGGATAAAAAGACAGGACCCATCCATATGCCGTCTACAAGAGACTCGTTTTGAACCTAAAGATACATCCAGACTGAAAGTGAAGGGATGGAGATCCATCTTCCATGCCAGTGGACCTCAAAAGAAAGCTGGGGTAGCAATTCTTATATCAGACAAATTAGATTTTAAGCTAAAGACTGTAGTTAGAGACACAGAAGGACACTATACCAATCTTAAAGGGTCTATCCAACAAGAAGATCTAACAATTGTAAATATCTACACCCCCAACACGGGAGCAGCCAACTACATAAGCCAACTGTTAATCAAAATAAAGAGTCATATTGATAATAATACATTAAATGTAGGAGACCTCAATACTCCACTCTCAGCAATAGACAGATCATCTAAGCAGAAAATCAACAAAGAAACAAGAGCTTTGAATGACACACTGGACCAGAAGGACCTCATAGATATATACACAGAACATTCCACCCTAAACAAGAGAATACTCATTCCTCTCGAGCGCACATGGAACTTTCTCCAGAATGTGTATGTATGTGATCACATACTGGGTCACAAATTAGGTCTCAACTGATACCAAAAGATTGAGATTATTCCATGCATATTCTCAGACCATAATGCTTTAAAACTGGAACTCAATCACAAGAAAAAATTTGGAAGAAGTTCAAACACTTGGAAGCTAAAGACCACTCTGCTCAAGAATGTTTGGGTCAACCAGGAAATCAAAGAAGAACTTAAACAGTTCATGGAAACCAATGAGAATGAAAACACATTGGTCCAAAACCTATGGGATACTGCAAAGGCGGTCCAAAAGGGGAAATATATAGCCATCCAAGCCTCACTCAAAAAAATAAAAAAATCCCAAATTCACCAACTAACTTTACACCTTAAAGAACTGGAGAAAAAGCAATGAACGATGCCTAACCCATGCATTAGAAGAGAAATAATTAAGATTAGAGCAGAGATCAATGAATTAGAAACCAGAAACAGAGTAGATCAGATCAATGAAACTAGAAGTTTGTTCTGTGAAAGAATGAATAAGATCAATAAACCACTGGCCAGACTTATCCAAAAGAAAAGAGAAAGGACACAAATTAATAAAATTATGAATGAAAGGGGAGAGATCATGACTAAAACCAAGGAAATAGGAACAATTATTAGAAATTATTATCAACAACTATATGCCAATAAATTAAGCAACATGGAAGAAATGGATGCCCTCCTGGAAACCTATAAACTACCAAGACTGAAACAGGAAGAAATTGACAACCTGAATAGACCAATAACCAGTAACGAGATTGAAGCAGTGATCAAAAACCTCCCCAAAAAAAAAGAGCCCAGGGCCTGATGGATTCCATGGGGAATTCTACCAAGCATTCAAAGAAGAAATAATACCTATTCTCCTGAAGCTGTTTCAAAAAATAGAAACAGAAGGAAAGCTTCCAGACTCATTCTTTGAGGCCACATTACCTTAATCCCCAAACCAGGCAAAGACCCCTTCAAAAAGGAGAATTTCAGACCGATATCCCTGATGAATATGGATTCCAAAATTCTCAACAAAATCTTAGCTAATAGGATCCAACAATACATTAAAAGGATCATCCACCATGACCAAGTGGGATTTATCCCCGGGATGCAAGGGTGGTTCAACATTCGCAAATCAATCAACGAGATAGAACACATTAATAAGAGGAGAGAGAAGAACCATATGGTCCTCTCAATTGATGCAGAAAAAGCATGTGACAAAATACAGCATCCTTTCCTGATTAAAACTCTTCAGAGTATAGGGATAGAGGGAATATTCTTCAATTTCATAAAATCCATCTATGAAAAACCCACAGCGAATATCATCCTCAATGGGGAAAAGCTGAGAGCCTTTCCCTTAAGATCAAGAACACGTCAAGGATTCCCACTCTCGCCACTATTGTTCAACATAGTACTAGAAGTCCTAGCAACAGCAATAAGACAACAAAAAGAAATAAAAAGTGTTCAAATTGGCAAAGAAGAAGTCAAACTCTCTTCGCAGGTGATATGTGATTATGTGGAAAATCCAAAAGATTCCACCCCCAAATTACTAGAACTCATAGAGCAATTCAGTAATGTAGCAGGATACAAAATCAATGCACAGAAATCAGTTGCTTTCTTATACACTAACAACGCAACTGTAGAAAGAGAAATTAGAGAATCGATTCTATTTACAATAGTACCAAAAACCGTAAGATACCTTGGAATAAACCTAACCAAAGAGGTAAAGGATCTATACTCTAGGAACTACAGAACACTCATGAAAGGAATTGAAGAAGACACAAAAAGATGGAAAAACATTCCATGCTCATGGATTGGAAGAATAAACATTGTTAAAATGTCTATGCTGCCCAGAGCGATCTATACTTTCAACACCATCCCGATCAAAATTCCAGTGACATTTTTCAAAGTGCTGGAACAAACAATCCTAAAATTTGTATGGAATCAGAAAAGACCCTGAATCGCCAAGGAAATGTTGAAAAAGAAAAACAAAGTTGGAGGCATCGCGTTGCCCGATTTCAAGCTATATGACAAAGCAGTGATCACCAAGACAGCATGGTACTGGCACAAAAACAGACATATAGACCAACGGAACAGAATAGAGTGCCCAGATATGGACCCTCAACTCTATGGTCAAATAATCTTCGACAAAGCAGGAAAAAATATGCAATGGAAAAAAGACAGTCTCTTCAATAAATGGTGCTGGGAACATTGGACAGCTATATACAGAAGAATGAAACTCGACCATTCTCTAACACCATACACAAAGATAAACTCAAAATGGATGAAAGACCTCAATGTGAGACAGGAAGCCATCAAAATCCTAGAGGAGAACATAGGCAGTAACCTTTTGACATTGGCCACAGCAACTTCTTTCAAGATACATTTCCAAGGGGAAGTGAAACAAAAGCAAAAATGAACTTCTGGGACTTCATCAAAATAAAAAGCTTCTGCACAGCAAAGGAAACAGTCAACAAAACAAAGAGGCAACCCACAGAATGGGAGAAGATATTTGCAAATGACACTACAGACAAAGGGCTGATATCCAAGATCTATAAAGAATTTCTCACACTCAACACCCAAAAAACAAATAATCAAGTCAAAAAATGTGCAGAAGACATGAACAGACACTTCTCAAAAGAACACATACAAATGGCTAACACACACATGAAAAAATGTTCATCATCATTAGCCATCAGGGAAATTCAAATCAAAAGCCACATTGAGATACCACCTCACACCAGTTAGAATGGCAAAAATTGACAAGGCAAGAAACAATGAATGTTGGAGAGGTTGTGGAGAAAGGGGAACCCTCTTACACTGTTGGTGGGAATGCAAGTTGGTACAGCCACTTTGGAAAACAGTGTGGAGGTTCCTCAAAAAATTAAAAATAGAGCTACCCTATGACCCAGCAATTGCACTACTGGGTATTTACCCCAAAGACACAGATGTAGTGAAAAGAAGGGCCATATGCACCCCAATGTTCATAGCAGCAGTGTCCGCAATAGCCAAACTGTGGAAAGAGCCAAGGTGCCCTTCAACAGACGAATGGATAAAGAAGATGGGGTCCATATATAAAATGGAATACTAACTCAGCCATCAGAAAGGATGAATATCCAACTTTTACATCAACATGGATGGGACTGGAGGAGATTATGCTAAGTGAAATAAGTCAAGCACAGAAAGTCAATTATCATATGGTTTCACTTCCTTGTGGAACATAAGGAATAGCATGAAGGACATTAGGAGAAGGAAGGGAAAAATGAAGGGGGGATATCGGAGGGGGAGATGAACCATGAGAGACTATGGACTCTGAGAAACAAACTGAGGGTTTTAGAGGGGAAGGGGTGAGAGGATGGGTTAGCCCGGTGATGGGTATTAAGAAGGGCACGTATTGCATGGAGCACTGGGTGTTATACTCAAACAATGAATCATGGAACACTACATCAAAAACTAATGATGTACTGTATGGTGACATAACCTAATAAAATTAAATTAAATTAAAAAAAAGAGTACACAAGATCACTGTATTATTTCTTTTCTTTTTTTTATTAAGATTTTTTTTTAAGTAATCTCTGCATCCAACATGGGGCTCAAACCCACAACCCCAAATTAAGAGTTGCACGCTCCACTTACTGAGCCAGCCAGGCGCCCCACTGTATCATTTCTTATAACTGCATGTGAAGGGTGCCTGGGTGGCTCCGTCGGTTACCCGTCTGTCTTCAGCTCAGGTCGTGATCCCAGATTCCTGGGATGGAATCCCACATCAGGCTCCCTGCTCAGCGGGATGTCTGCTTCTCCCTCAACCCTCCCCCCTCCCTTGTGCTCTCTTTCTCTCTCAAATAAATAAAATCTTTTTAAAAATATAACTGCATGTGAATCTACATTTGTCTCAAAATTAGTTTAATTTTAAAATTTAGTTTCATTTTTAAAAAGCAATCTTTTGGCCCATGGAAAGGGGATGAAGAACAGCAGATGGTGACACTTCTCTGAGCAGACCTTTTGTACAGGATTTACTTCTGGATTCACGTTAATGGTTTATATGCTCAAAAATATAATAAAATCAACAAGGATGAAGGGAAAATTCTAAAATGAAATACAAAAGAACCCCCAAACCAACAACAAATGAAGCTAACTGTACTGCACATGAATAATATCACTATACTGAAGGGAGAAAAGATTAATCAAGTAACTTTTGAATATAAATTTTTTATGTCACAAAACAAAAAGACTGTAATTTTCTGTGTGTACATATGCATTTAATTCTCTTCAATATACTCAAGAATCACTGAATTTGCTGATCACTACATCATACAGCAAATCTATGTTTAATATTTTCAGGAACTTCCCAAATATTTCCAAAGTGGCAATCCTGTAAACTGCAGGATTTTACAATCCTGCCGGCAGTGTATGAGGGTTCTGAGGACTCTACGTCCTTGCTGACACTTGTTAGTGACATTTATGTCAATTCCTTGGCTTGGATCTCCTCCATCGTGTGGACTGTGTAAATTCAAATTCCAAGTCCCAACTGGGAAAGCTTAGGGATATCAATCACTCAGGAGAGACTGTCCTACCAAGAGCCCCTGTAGACTATACACGGTAGGCTCAAATCATACTTTTATTCTACTTAACAAATACAGCAGGTACTAAATACCAGACATTGTGATAAACACTTCACAGATATTAAATTCTCATAACAGTTCTAAAAGGTAGGTACTATTATTATCTCTATTTTATAGATAAGGAAAATTGAGGCAATTACAGAAAGCCTGTATCAGCGTAGCTAGTATGTGGTGAACCGAGACTTAACCCCTTTCTCCAGTCTGACTCCAAAATCTGTGTATATCCATTAACTAGTTAAAGTGAAAATATCTAGCAAACAATTAGAAATGTGGGACTGAAGCTTTTCAAAAAATATTATTTATTTTTAAGATTTTATTTATTTATTTATTTATTTTTAAAAGATTTTATTTATTTATTTGAGAGAGATGTGCAAGAGAGAACTCAAGCAGGGGGAGCAGCAGAGGGAGAGGGAGAAGCAGGCTCCTCACTGAGCAGGGAGCCCAACGCAGGGCTCAATCCCAAGACCCTGCAATCATGACCTGAGCTGAAGGCAGATGCTTAACTGACTGAGCCACCCAGGCACCCCTTAAGATTTTATTTATTTATTTTTTTTAAGATTTTATTTATTTATTTGAGAGAGAGAATGAGAGAGAGAGCATGAGAGGGGTGAGGGTCAGAGGGAGAAGCAGACTCCCTGCTGAGCAGGGAGCCCGATGCGGGACTCGATCCCGGGACTCCAGGATCATGACCTGAGCCGAAGGCAGTCGCTTAACCAACTGAGCCACCCAGGCGCCCAAGATTTTATTTTTAAGTAATCTCTACACCCAATGTGGGGCTCAAACTCACAATCCCGAGATCAAGAGTTGCATGCTGTACTGACTGAGCCAGTGAGGCACCCTGGGACTGAAACTTTTTAGAGATCTCAAGGGTGGAGAGAGGTATTGGAGTTGCCAGCAAAAATAAGTCAAGCGCCATATTAAAATACTTAAAAGAGGCAAGAAGGACTAAAGCTAATCCCTCTATGCCTATATCTTGAGTAGGGGTGAAACAAAACTTAGAACAAAAAGGGGGCTTTCTCTCTCCCTTTCTTTCAACTTTCCCATATTTTTTTTTTAAAGATTTATTTATTTATTTTAGAGAAAGAGATAGCACAAGGAGGAGAGGCAGAGGGAGAGGGAGAGAAAGAATCTCAAGCAGATTCTGTGCTTAGCGCAGAGCCCAACATCTCACCACCTTTAGATCACAACCTGAGTCAGACGCCTAACTGACTGCACCACCCAGGCGCCCTTCAACTTTTCCACGTTTTTAAATGTTCTATAATGAATGTGTATTACAAAATAAGAAAAAAGTTACGTATTTTTGGGGAAAGGATGGTGAAAATCCAACCTAGAGAGGATGAATGAAGCTAGAGAATGTTTACCTGTCATGAATAGAGTTGATATAAAGGTTGACAAACCAGGTGAGAGAGTACTGGTACATGGGATCAATGTTAGCCAGGTCTGCAATGCTGAAGAACAATACTGATGAATGTTTAGCAATGGCTCTGTAGCCTTCTCGAGACTCTGCTATTTTGAGTTCCGTTTTTTCTGCAATCTAGAAGAAAAGAAAAAGCAGGATTAAGGAGTAGGAAATGTGTTTTTTAATTATGTATTTTTCATATAATAAAGTTTATATTTAAAAAAAGAGCCCCCAACTCAATGACAAAATTATAGAGGCATAGTTTATAAGAAAAGGCTTTATTATGATAAAAGCTAGAAAGAAAGAAAGAAAGAAAGAAAGAAAGAAAGAA